>NC_089979.1:63616178-63902705 GCF_036417845.1 Apteryx mantelli
ATAATTCCTGAAGAATATAGAAGAACTGCCCAAAAACTAATTTGTTAAAATCAATCAAGAGAAACCCAAGAGAGACAGTGAAAACTTAATACCCAGCAAACCCTGTCCTCTGTCCGCTGTCCTGGGCTTACCACCTGATGATCTTGATGCTTGTGAACATGTGGGTATGAGAGTGCAAATAAATGAATTTATATATGAGGGAATGCATGTGAGTGGGTAAAATTTACTTAGACATTTTGTAAATATGTATCATCTTCCCTTTCTGTAAGATTTCATCCTGTGTTCTACTACACTAATTTTCCTACGTGGAAACAGATGAACCTTGACTGCATCCACTGGCTGCTAAAACCCAAAACAGCCCAGGTAGACTCATCTGTTTGTTCCAACCACATCCAGTCTTCCCAGTACCCTTTGCTCTTCTCAATGTAAATTCAAATTCATTTCCTGCTTTCACAAGAATCGAGACTTCAGACACAGCTTCTACCTAGCTTATAGATAATAGTATTTGCTGCTGGTCTACACAGTCTGTGATGTCAGTCTTTTAATCTCTTAGTTTGAATGCTCTGTGGAGCTCATACAATTTGTGCTGAAACACCACAAGTTTTTAAACTAGAGCTTTAGGCACCGTTTAAAAAAAATCTGTCTGTATTGATGTTTTGTTTTAGTTAGAACTGTCACATCTCTAATGTTAACATATAATTTTTTTAAATAATTTACTACATGGTAATTGTGTGAAGTGCATGATCAAGGCACTGTTTCCAGAACAGGAATATATGTGTCACTTACTAAAAAATCAAAACTTTTTATTTTGAAAGATAAAATCTCTAGATATGCAGATTTAGGTACTTAGCCAATGAATTCCTATATTCTAATTATGTTTAGCAAACTAGAAAAACCAGCTTTAGCAACCAAATCATAATTGCATAAAAAGTTTATTATTACTTACTTGAGTAAAATCATCAGTTAGAAAAACCCATTATATATACAAAAGTTAAATTTAACTTCTGTAGAATGCATAGAGCCCTCCACTGAACCAGTTTCCACAGACTTCTGTTTGAATCAAGACACCTATAGACCTTCTTCTAATATGGAACACTGGACAAGAAAAACTGGAATACTTCTGAAGTATTAACTGAGGTCAGCAGGTCCAGCAGATACACTGGATTTATGAATGGAAATTATATGGCCTCAGAAAGACCAGCATTACATTCCGTGACAATTCCATATATGAATAAGAAAGTAACAGCAACCATAAAGTATTTGTGACACATTATTCCTCAAAGCCCATGAGATGACAGTTAAGAATTTGATATGCACATTAAGATAGTATCAAATAGGTACATTTCAATCAGAACACCTATTATACGGATTTTGGAAAAACAAAAGAAATGCCCTAATACCTGTGGCTGCTTTGCAAAGCACTCAAAAAAATTCAAATAGTCAGATGCCCTGAATGACTATTTCAGCCTTTCCTTTCAGAGCACTATACGCAGGAGACCTGAGACAGCCACCTAGCTCATGTGGTGCAGAAAACAGTTCTTCAGAACCACTGAAGTTTTCCCACTGAAAAGCAATAAAGAAAAACAAAACACAATCTGTGTTTTCCCTTAGGAAAAAAGAAATACCAATAGCAGAGATAGTGCCAGATAGAAAAACAATCTCCCCCTAAGTCAAGGACAGATAACAATAACAGCATCTGGATACTGAGAAGCAAGCCTCAGCACATGGCACAAAACTCTATGCTCAGAAGGTGGCTTCAGTTACCCTTTCTCATATAAGCTCTTACTCGATCAGGTTTGGGGAGTGAGCTTACTCTAAAATGAAAAACAAAACAAAAAAATTCATCATCAGAGCTAGCCACAAAACCATTCAGAGTATACTGAAAGGTATTTGAAGAGCCACAGTAAGGCGAGGCCCACTACAGATTCATAAAATACACAGTTTTGTCAAGTTTGAGTGTGTCTTGTGCGCTACAGTGAGTGGCACTGACATGTGGAGACAGGTTAAGAAATAGGGCAGCAATATTCCTTCTCTAGATAATACCTACTTTCTTCCAGCAAGGCCTGCTGAAATCATCAGGTGCACAACAATCTTATGGTACCCAGACTCCACTGGAAGAAATAGATGTCAAAATACTGGTAATTTTTTAGCTTACACTTTTCTTTTTATTCTTGTACCTTATTCTACTTTATTTATTCAGTTTCTTCTTCTTCCCACTGTTGGCTGTCTACACTTATTTTTTTGAACTGCAAAACGGCTAACAAGATGGAAAACTTGCTCTGAAATTCACACATAACATCCTCAGTCTTACGTAACTTCATGACACTAATTAATGGGCGCAATGCAGAATCACAGAAAATTCAGGCTGAGATGGACCTCAGCAGGTCTCTAGTCCAACCTCATGCTCAGAACTGGGTCAGCTCTGAGGTCAGACCTGGCTGCTCAGGGCTTTGTCCAGCTGGGTCTTGAAAGCCTCCAAGGATAGCAACTGCACAGCCTCTCTTGGCCACCTCTTCCACTGCCGGCCTGTCCTTATGGGGGAAAAGTTGTTCCTCATATGCAGTGTGAACTTTTTTTTTTGACTTTTACCCATTGTCTATCATCTTCCCACTATGCAGTGCTGTGAGGAGCCTGGCTTGGTCATTCACCTGATAATCTCCCCACAGGCACTGAGGGGCTGCTGTTCAGTGTCCCCAAAGCCATCTCTGCTCCAGGCTGAACAAGCCCTGTCCCTCAGCTGCTACCCACAGGGTAAGTGCTCCAGTCTACGACCATCTTGGTGGCCCTCTGCCAAACTCGCTCCAATTTATCAATGTCTTTCTTGTATTAGGGGGTCCAAAACTGCATGCAATATTCTAGCTGTGGCCTAATGGGTGACAAGTAAAGGGGAAATATCACTTCCATTGATTTACTGTTAATGCAGCCTTGCTGTGGGTTTTGTGACCACAAGCAGAGCTCTAGTTCCTTCTGTTTCCCAGACTGCATGCATTTGTGTACATATGCTTCATGAAGATGTCATTTGCCCTGTCTTACAATTGCTGAGGTCTCTCTTGTACCTGTCGCCTTGAATCATTTGCTTTCTACTACATCCACTGTTTCCTCATTTACCTGTGGGTCATCTCCCTCCCCTGTCCTGTTGTCCCCAGTTTAAAGCTCTCCTCACCATGTTGGCCAGCCATGTCTCCCCTGCCATTATCATTGGTGCTTGCATGGATGAGCAACAGGTAGCTGGGCTGGACAAGCCTGGCAGTCTCTCTGTGACATCCCAGACCCAAGCCCCTGGCAGCAGCAAACCTCCCCAAACAGCAGGTGAGGTCAGCAGTTGGGGGCCTCCACCTCCTGCAGCAGAGAGTCTCCCACTGCTGCTGCTCACTCCTTCCTCCTGGTGCTGTTGCGTGGCTCAGGCTCCGCCAGCTCCTGTGCCTCCACAGACATGGCTTTCACCCCCTCATCAGCTACCGAGGCAGCTGCAGATCTGTGGGTGGAGAAGGAGCTGTCCTACTGCCAGAAGCCATGAGTTTTTGGCCTTTCCATCTTGGGAGTCTCCATTTGCTGCCTGAACAAGCGTAGTCTGTGGCTGCCTCTCCTCCTGGGAGGTCAGGAGATGGGGCTCTAATTTCTGCAGGGTTTCTGCACAGATCACATCAATCTATTTTTCCTCTTCCCTGATGCTCCATGGATTGCTCCCCTCCTCCTGCAGTGCCTCAGCCAGGCCACCCCCAGCTGCAAGCAAGGAGGTTGCTTCCCCTGCCCAGCTCCAGCCCCAGCCAGGTTGGCCGGCAGCAGCAGCCTCCAGGTGCTGCTGGAGGCCCTGTTGGGCCAGGGGAGCCTTGGAGTTGGACCGTGCCCTGTGGTGCAGCACCACTCAAAGGCAGCTGGAGAGCAGTCTCATGCCATCTTCAGCAAAGTTCAGCCAACCTCTAATTGCTTGAAGATTACACGATTTCCTTATGCAGATTTCTCCTCCAAATCAGGGGCTGATGCTGTCCCCTGATGGAAGCAGCCCCTGGAATAGATGGGGCTCATTCTGATCCAACACAGCAGTCATGAAATGTAGTTTTGCTCAGAGAAGGGCTCATAAATAAGTGGTGATGAGGGGAGCACTGCAACTGTGCATGGCTAGGAACAGGGCAAAGAAGGAAAAGGCTAGAGGAGAGAGTCAGACAGCTCAGGCAATCAAACATGAAATTTATATTTGCGGTGTAGTGGAGGACACAAGGTGACAATAAGAAGTGAGATCAAGAAAATTTTATGGTACAGTTTATGACTTTAGGTGCAGCGGCTCAGATCTTTCTGGTTTTACTAGAGCTTTTTCTGCTCTGTTCAAGTCTATTCCAACTATTTCTTCTCCCCTCCATCATACTCACCACTTCAGCTTTACTTCACACGTGCCCTTCACACTTATTCCGGTCTTATTTTAAACTGCAACATGGCATTTCCTACCACTGTACTCTATATTCTGTATTTGTTCTTCAGTGTCATGCCTAGACCAGGAGGGTCCTGTCCCTTTATATCATTACCTCTTTGAGTCAGAAACAGTCATTATCTGGTTTTTATTCAGTACCTAGCCATAACAAAGACCCTAACCTTTTCTAGCTTTTCAGTGTGATAATAACTGATATGGAAGTGGAAGACCAAACGACTTGCATAGTGATAAATATAAATCCACACAGCATGGCTCAGGCAAGGATCTGATCTGAGCAACCTCCGGTTCCACTTTCTCCAAGATAAATTTTTGTGAAACTGCTACAGAATCTTTTCTGAGCAGGAGGCTTAGAGCGGCACCGAGCGCAGAGACACACAAAAACGGCACGTGCCTACAGCAGCTGCACTTGTAGCCCCCAACTGAGAGTGACTAATAAATAAAACTATTCAAGAGTGTCAAGCAAAAAATAAACTTCTTATAAAGCAGCCTGGAACATCTTGTCTAATTTACCTTGCACACTGTGCCTTTCAAGGCCTGAAATCCTGGTGGGTTTGACAGCTGCAGCCCTCCCAGTGCTCAGATCACAGGGACAGCCTTGCCAAGGACAAACACCAAGTTCCTCAAAGAAAGCAAGGTTTGCAAAAGTCTCAACTCTTTGTATTTTTTCCTTTTTCAAGCTCTTATGTTTTATTTCTGTTTTGACAGGAACTAAGTTTCAAAAATAGTAGTAAAGTAGTAAAGTATATAAACATTAAAGTGAAGAAAGTGAGTATAGAAGATTTTTTAAAAAATAAAGGACAAATTGGGGAGAAAAAAGAAGCAAACTTTTCATCTTGGAGATGTCAAAGCTCCAGGTTCTCAGAGACAATGTACTGTATGTACCTGAAAACTTTACATCAGGAGGAGTGAGATATCTCCCAGTCTGCATTATACTACTTAATAACCCATAGGAACTTATAACTTTAAAAAGAAATCTATGTACACTTTTTTTACCCACTGAAAACCAGAAGGAGATAATAGAAAAAAAATGGCAGGTTTGGGCGTTTTAGTTTCAATTAAAACAAAACCACAGCACACAGCTATGAACTGACCTTTGTTTATGGAGGCCATTCAGACAGGAGCTTTGATCCCATGAGAAATAATGTGCATGAAGCGATACTGTTAAAAAATTACAAATTAACAGAGTCATTAGTTGCAGCAAAGACTAAGACTTACACACGATTTTTATAGATAGATATAGATAGATAGAGACACTGCTTATTCCTTCTTCTTTGGTTTTACCTAAAAACTACTTTTTTTCTCCTCAGCACAAAATGTTATTTTTGCAGTCTTTTTATATTACCTTTTCCCTTGATCCATAAATCACATCTTCAGACAAACATATTATTGTTACAAACCAAAAAAGAAAAACATTGCAATATTTTAGGTGATGCCTTTTCCTTAGTTTGCATTTTCCTTAAGTTTAAAACACCATTGGGTTCTCAGGCCAAGGAGTACTCTCGGAGTATCAGTTTGCAATTCCAGCGCTAGCACGAGGAAAAAATGAATTTTAAAACCAGCTCAGTTTTTCTTTCATTTAAAAGCTTTGCAAGCCTGAAAGATAAAGGGGTTTTCTCATCTACAACTCTTCTTTTTACAATTTAAATTACAGTATATTAGCAAAATAAACCCAGAAAAACTGTAGGGAAGTACAGCCACTTTTTACCAAAATCTCAGTTCTTGTTGACTTTCAGCTTTAAGTCTTATGAAGTTATGAGTCAACAGACATTTGTTCACTTTGATTTGCTTTAACCCTCATTAATAAAGAGGCAAAAAATCCCAGCATATGGACAATACTTTCTAAGAGACTGGTACCCCTGAAGCTGCAATCAATATTCTTCTGTTTTATGGATATGTATGCATATATGTACAAATGTACACATCAGCAATGGTTCTACTATTACTAACATTGCCACAAAGGGAAAAGGACAGCATTAGTCCTAGTTTAGGAGTTGGGGGGGGGGTTGTTTCCTATTTGGGCCTTCAAATCACACAAACCTACAAATCTGTTCACTGGGTTTTTAGCTTAAGCATATCTGAGTAATTATTAGAGGTACAGCATAACTAAGCTCAGCCCTGGGGCAGGGGTGGAGACAAATATTTGGAAATAGGGAAAAAATTAGATATTAAGATACCTTTGAATAAAACCCACTACAATACATGTCATTTTGACACTATTCATAAAGATAAATAAAATTAAACTAAAGGAGAACAAATATATACAGAAATTGCATGAATATTTTGCCTTTTGATAGCTTATATTATTTGGAAAAAAAATGTGACCTGTTCACCCTATTCAAACTTGTACTGTCCTTTTAGAAGGAAGCCCTTGAATGAGCTGCACCAGCTCCATAAGAAGTATACTGAGTGCTGTTAATTCCAGTGCTTTGACATACAGACATACAGAAATGGGAAAGTTTGCTGTACTAATGCATACCTAGGGACTTGCTCATTATCTGTCTGCTTTGGTTAGAAGATTACTAAAGTAATTTTAAAATCAGCACATACTGTTTCTGAGAATTATCCATTTAATTTTGCATGTCAGTTGGTGGGGTTCAAGCATTTTAAATACAAAAACACATAGATTTAATACAGTTCAACACAGACGACATCAACTGAAACAGTGCTAAAGTACAAACAGATATAAACAGATACATCTTCCTCCTTCCAGAGGAGGAGCATAAGCATGTTTCAAAATAGTGAGAAGACCTTCCATTTTGTGGAGGAAGGTGTGGGGTGATATGGGCCACTCGTATGAATGGGCTGTGACAGTGCGATTCAGTCAGTGAACTGAGAGATACAGACTCCGATGAGCCTGCTGAATTACATATGAAGTCCATTCTTATTTTTAAAATACCTGCTAAGGCAGAAAACACAGATAAGACTTTGCAACAGATACCTTCCACAATCTTGAGTAGATCATCCAAACACTTTGATTTACTTTCTGTAAATTAGAGAAGTTATTCGTGGAGAAGAAAAAAAGTTACCCATATGTCTTTCTTCCCTATGTACAACCACGCCAACACGTCAGAGGCCTCAGTGAGAGGGAACTGCCGTGGGAGGACAGGAAGCCCCTGCCCGCACTGCAGCGTGTCCGGGTGCTCTGGCTAAGGCTGGAGCAGAGGGCCAGTGGCCCGGGGGCAGGAGGCGCACCCTGCTCCAGCCACTGAGCTTCCCACCGAGCCAAAGGAGCCAAGGAAGAAAGGCAGCCAATGGTGCAGCATCCACCACAATGATAGGCAGAGCAACAGGCTCCTCACAAAGAAGGCAAGAGCTCAAGATGCACATTGCACAGGAGAGATGCAACAGGTCATGCTCAAGCCATGGAGGACAGGGTCTCCTGCAATGGGGGTGCACAGGGAGTCTGTGACCTGGCAGCAGGATAGCAGTTCTTACACCACCTGCAGAGGCTCAGTTGCAGACCAGAGAGAGACCCAGGAACAGGCTGACCCCAGCAGGTTCTGGCAAGGGAGGCATCAGGGCTGGCCAGGCTCCAGCATCAGGTTGCACTGGGCACAAAGAGGAGGCAACAGGTAGGAACAGTCAGTGACTCCCTTCTCTAGGAGACAGAGCAGTCACCTGACAACTCGACTTGCTGTCTTGAGAAGTCTGCTGCTTGCCCAAGGCCCAGGCCATGGACACGTGTAGAAAGATTGCCGAGTTCTTCCAGGCAGTACCAACGATACTACCAAGGGAGACCTCAAGCGGGTCAAGTGTGGTTGCAGGGCTGTGGATGAGAGACATGCAAAGGTGCTGAAGGAGGTGGCCAGGGCCACTGTCTGTCATCTTTGAAAGGTTGTGGCAATGGGGAAGGCCACGGACTACAAGACAACTTTACACCCATCATCCAAAATGGCAAGAAGGAGGCTCTGGGGAATGAAAAGCCCAGAGGAAGCCTGAGGAATATAACCTCCTGGAAGCCACTTCCAATCACATGAAGGACAACAAAGTGATTGAGCACAAACTGCATGGACTTCAGCAAAAATTGCTCCTGACCAATCGAATTGCTTTCTAGGATGAAACAACCAGCTCTGTGGACAAAGAGAAAGCAGTGGATGTCATTTTCCCTGACTAGTGGCCGGTTGTAAATGATGTTTCTAGGGGTTGATACAGAGGCCAACACTGTTCAACACCTTAATCAGTGACTCAGATGATGGCACTGAATGCCCCCTCATTAAGCTCACAGAGGCCACCATACTACAAGGAGGGGTTGCTTAGATGAAGGGCAGGGCTGCTGTTCAGAGGGACCTTGACAAGCTGGAGAAATGGGGCATCAAGAACCTCACAAAGTTCAACAGAGGCAAATGTGAAGTCCTACACCTGGGACAGAACATTCCCCTGCACCAGTAGAGGCTGAGGAGCACCTGGCTGCAGAGCAGGTCTGAAGAAAAGGTTCTGGTGGATGAAAATTGAACATGAGTCACCAGTTTGCCCTTGCAGTGGCAAAGGCTAACCACATACTGGGCTGTACGAGCAAGACTACAGGCAGCAGATTCAAGGGTAGTGATTACTTCCCTCTGCGCAGCACTTAATGAACAGTTTGAGGCCCCCCATACAGGACAGACACTGGGAACTTGGAGCCAGGTCAATGAGGGACACTGACATGGTTAAGGCATTAGAGCACAGAGCATAAACAAGGAGATGCTGAGGGAACTGGATGTCTTTAACCTGGAGACAAGGTGGCTAACAGGGGACCAAATTACTGTCTTCAGCTACCTAACAGGTGGTTATAGAGAAGATGGAGCCTCAATTTTCTCAGATGTGCACACTGAAGGACTAGATGCAAGTCACAAGTTGCAACATTAGAAATTACAACTAGATATAAAGGGGAAAAAGGTTCACGATGAGCACAGATAAGTACTAGCACAGGTCACTCAGAGAAGTCTGGGGGATCTTCATTCTAAATTCAACAGGACAAGGCCCTGAGCAACGTGATTTAACTTTGAAATCAGTCCTGCTTTAAACAGGGGATTAATCTGTATGATCTTCATTGCTCCCTTCCAACCTAAACATTTTTGTATATCAGAAAAATGTTTTTGAAAGTTTCAAAACTTCCTTCTGCTGAAAACTGCATCAAGGCATAATACAAAACAGTTACAGGACTCTTGGTCTTAAATATGCAAGAGGTGAAATGTTTCACTCCCAGTGGTGACAGTGCGATTGCGAGAGCCCTAACAGCGCAGCAAGAGTTGGCAAATATATAAATGCAATTTTTGTCATTCCAAAATGCTGACTCTTCCTTCTGTCCTAAATCCTGTTGAAAGGCCTCTTTCATATATTGGATTTAATGTTCTCTCTCTCATATACATATATTTTATACACATATCAATATATATCAATGTTAATACAGTGACTGTTTTCTGTGAAAGGTTTTTTAAAAAAAAAACTTCCCACAAAATGTTTCAAATTGAACTTGAATAAGCACTTCTCAGTAGAAAGTGCTCTACTGAGACTTTAAAGGCAACTCTGAATTCAATTTCTACCATAATAAACCTGATGTTCTGTGCTCCCTGACTTTGATTAGCTCAGTTGTAGACATTTTGGTTATTTTTGTTCCTGCAAATTTCACAAGCCCTACCAAAGACCATTCAAAATGTCAACACTGTTATTTGGGCTGAACACATACAGCTCAGAGAAAAAATGTCAGCATTTTGGAGATGTCAATGCAAAGCATACGCTACATGGTAAAACATGATGTGGAGGATAGGTCAAATAGCTTATTTCTCAGTTATTTTCACTTTATGGAACTGAAAACCCACATCTATTACCTGCTGCATAACTAATATGCTAGTTGGAGGCAAGGTGGGGGAGAGACAGTTGCAAAGATAATTCATTCTTTGAGTCTTGCAACTAATTTCCTAAATGTCATCAAACCAGCTTTAATATTGTAACAAACTAATCAGAAAAACTTGAAGAAATACAGCATGCTTCCTTGAGTCCCTCTCCTTCCCAACTTTCCTCTCAGTGACAGTTATCAAGGAGGTACAGTAAGTATTGAGAAAACGCTTACCAGTGAAAAAATACAAACAGATACCAGATATACCCTGCCAAATTGCGAAACATTTCACCTTGAGAGACAAGGTCTCTCTTGTGGGTTTCTGAACTAATGAAGTGAGAGTGTGAGACAGATATGCCAGATGTACTGGCTGGCGGCACTGATAAGCCATTACTTTCTGTGGTTTATACAGCAAGATGCAAAAAACGC
Organism: Apteryx mantelli; assembly: GCF_036417845.1. Taxonomy (NCBI): domain Eukaryota; kingdom Metazoa; phylum Chordata; class Aves; order Apterygiformes; family Apterygidae; genus Apteryx; species Apteryx mantelli. The sequence goes on from NC_089979.1 coordinate 63,626,849, forward strand.
TCCCATCCAAACCAGTCTGGTGCTCATGCCCAGATTAGCAACCTTCATCTTTCTATCAATAAACTAGCTTTGGCAATTTTCTACTTTGGAGGGCCTGAGAGGGATTGCTGGTCTTATTGCCAGATTGAGGAAGATGGAGGCAAGGCAAAATCTAACCCCAGGCTGGCCAAAGGAGATCACAAACACGGAATAAGTTGTGAAATATCATTCGGGCACTTAAAATTCAGTAACTGGCCTTATTCTCCAGGAGTTTATTTTCCTGATAAATCATTTGGTAGATCAGTCTTGTTAGAGACTCTTTCTATGGTTCAAAGTAGAAGCTTTTAGCCCCAAGGGGCCAGCGATGTTTGCCAGGGAGCTGGCAAGCAGGGCTGGGGCCTGCGATCACATAGATTTGTATGCCTGAATTTCTCCTTGAGTTTTGCTGATTTGGAATGACATGGTAAAACAATTTATAATAAACCAGAAACCCAAAGTCCTCAAAGCCAGAACTCAATTCATCAAAATACTCATGAATCAGAGATTTTTCCTTTCCCTAACCTAGGATGAGAGACTGAGAACACTAGCCAGGGGCCTGCTGTAGAGCAGGGGTGGAATAGCAAAAGATCTGTGAAGTACTTCTGTGATTTAAGCATTTAAAAGCCTAAACCAGTAGGCGCTGAATACAGAGAAAGAGCAGGCTCAGTGTTTGCAAACTGTTTTTTGCCTTTTTGTTTATACCACTGCCTTACTTAAAACAACAGCATTAAGACTAAGCCTATCTTGTGCCCTGCATGAACTCTATGCTCCCACCCTACATTTCTCCTCTTAAAAAAAAAAAAAAAAAAAAAAGTGCATCCTTGTAAAGTCAGCTTTTACCTTTCCAAACAAGATGTTGTGACTGATCTTTTCTGTGTTGTGCAGTAATAGTAGTCACTAACAGCCACAGAGAACCTTTAAAAAGCCTCAGGGTAAAAGACTGTATTTGTTATGACTATGACACTTTGAAAAGTGTAAAAAGGTACTCAGAAGGTAGGAAGTCTCCCATAAATAAAAAGTATCATCTAATTCGGTTCTTCAATTCTCAGTTCTGGCTGCTTTCCAAGTGCAGAAAAAGAGCATGAACTTCATAAGAGTGAGAACTAATCCAAATAATGATGGGCGAATTTGTCACAATCCAAACAAACCCACTTACATAAGCCTCATAAATGAGAGAATAATAACTGAATCTTCCTTGAAAGTGAAAATTTGGTATTTAAAAAAATCAAATTAGATTTTTCCCTACTCATACAGCAACAATTCATGTTTATACCCAATTTCAAACAGATAATCACAGAAAAATATCAATCCATTTTATTAGGCATGACAGGCCTTTAATTTTATGCTGGATATATGGGCAAATTTAAACATTCTGAAACAGTGTTTTTTCAGTATTCATTCTGAATAAAGAATAGTAGCAATCTGTTAATTCTGAATACAAGTTATACCAAATAAATAGTATGCTATCCTACTAATCTGGAAAACTTTCACTCACATCAACCATCATCATTTATTTAAAACACTTTCATTACATAGCATATTTCTTGTAGCTTTTTCCTTCATAACCCCACAGTTTCATTATTTTAAGTGAAATTGTTTATTGTGACCTTAAGAAACAAAAGAATAAAAAATAAGAACAAACAAACCAAAATCCAAGAATAACATGAAAACCTACAGGTTATTTTGTGAGGTACTTTATAGCTTTTAATTGAAAAGCTCACAGGGATGAATATCATTTTCTGTCTGTGAGCAATTTTTTTTTGTTATTACTATCAATCACAGGATTTGAGAAGGTTGATGGTACTTGAAGGAAAAAAGACACTGCAAAAGTTAATGGACTTAAAGACAACAAACTAGAAGGAAACCAATAAAATATTCTGATTTTTAAATTCATACACTCAACTTAGGATTTGTAGCTGCAGAGAGCAGTCCACCAATATAAATCAACTTTTCTGCTTACCTCAGCCAGGTAATTGCGGGAAGACGGTCAAAAACAAACAAACAAAAAAATCACACACAAGTTTGAAGATACAGACCACAGGTAACAAAGTTAGTAAAACTTCATCTTGCAGAAGTCAGAATTCCTAAAGCAGTTTTCCAATTTACTAGACAAGAAAAATTTTCCAACCCTTTCAATATGGAAATGAAAGAACAAAGCAAAACATACAGGTTTGTGTCAATAAATGAGTTTTAGAACTATGTAACATAAGGAAGTTAATTTGATCTTGGCATGCTACACTCAGAGAAAACAAGCTCAAGTCTGAAGGCATTAAAAAAAGTCAGTTATGAGCTAGATCTTCAGCTCATTTGTCCTGAGAATCTCAATCATATGCTTGTGCAACCACTGTGTACAGGTGTTGCTATATTGCCATGATGCTACATAAGAGTAATCAACTTCTCTACTTGGGACTCTTGATTATAGACGACAAACTATAAATCACTACCTTGTTGCAGCATCAGTAACCCCAAGATGTGATCCATCATGCCTACATCCCACTGTTTTGTTTAGCAGAAGGTATGATTTATCACAAACATTTATGAGCATGATATTTCTTACTATTGGAAGAAAAAATTAGGGCCTTACTTGTCTTGCATATTGCTTTCCTCCATTCCTCCACCACCACCATCACATTTTGCACTGATATCATTTGATATCCTTTCTATGCAAGGATAAAAGGACAAGATAAGGTGCAAGGCAGTGGAGAATCAAACAGTGGATCTTAATATGGAACGACTTCCATGGAATATTTACTCATTTATTCAACAGTCTTATTCATTAATTTGTATGAAGTAAAAAAAGTCACGATATAAACAATATTCCACTACATTAAAACATAACAATAGTCTGTTTTACAACAACGTGTAACACACTCAGAAATAAGAACAATTGTTAACAGAACAGAGCAATAAGATTTAAGCTGCACACTTAAAATGCAAGAGAAAATTTAGACATTAACTACTGAAATAATGCAACATACATGTTTTCTTCCTTTCACAGGTATCAGTTGCACACAGAATAAAATACTGTGATATTTATGTTCTTGACTGTAGGGCACATAGAATGCATAGTTAGTAGTAGCAAAATCACCGAATCATAGAAAAGCCTATGCTGAAAGGTACCTCTGGAGATCATCTGGTCCAACCTTCTGTCAAAAGCAGGGCCTTAGATTAGGTTATCCAGAGCTCTACCAAGCTCAGTCTTGAATATTTCTGGAGAGCAAATATTCACTTCTCTGGTCAGCCTGTTCCAATGTTTAATTTTTCCCCATGGTGATTTCCTGTCTCTGTGCACCCTTGTGAAGAGAGTACCTCTGTTTTCTCTGTAATTACTTTTTAGGAATTAGAAGGCTGTGATTAGACATCTCCAGGCCTTCTCTCTTCGTTAGGCTGATCAAACCCAATTCCTTAAACCTTTCCTCATGTCAGGTTCTCTAGCCCTCTAATCACCTCATCAGCCCTCTGAAAAAAAAAATCGGAGAGGGTTTGGCAATGTTTCTCTCAAACAGGGGGGCACCAAACTGGACACACTACTCCAGCCATGGCCTAACAAGTGCTGAGTGGATTGGAATAACCACCACCCCCAATCTGAGGGCTATACTCTTGCTGATGCAGCCCAGGACACAGTTTGCCTTCATTGCTGCCAGGGCACATGGCTGGCTCATGCCTAGCACGACCCTCAGGGCATTTTCAGCAGAGCTGCTTCTGCCAGTCTGTCCCCAGCCTGTAATGCTGCTTGGGATTATTTGGTCCCAAGTGTAGGACCTCATGTTTATCTTTGTTAAATCTCATTAAATTCTGTTGGCCCAATCTTCCAGCCTGCTGAGGTCTCCCTTGTCCCTGTATCCTTCCGAACATTTACTTCTTTTCCCAGTTTGGTGTCAACTGCAAATGTGGTGAGAGTGTTTTCAATCCTGTCATCTATATTGTTTATAAAGGTATTGAATAGCACTGGAGGCAGTATTGATCTGTGAGGACCATCACCACTCATGACATTCATGACTGGCTATCAGTTCAACTTTGAGTTATTACCATCACCCTTTCAGGTTTTAGCCAGTTTTCCACCTATCTTGTGGTCCATCTGTCCAGTTCATACCTTACCAGCTTGTCAGCAAGGATGCTGGGAGAGACCATGGCAAATGCCTTGCTAAATTCAAGCTAGATGATACTCTCAGTTCTTCCTCATCCACTGTGCAACTTGTTTCATTGTAGAAGGCAAACAAACAAGATTTACCCTTAGTAAATCCATGCTGGCTTTTCCCAGCCACCTCCTTGTCCTTCATATGCCTGAAATCAGCTTCTATGAGGACCTGTTCCATAATTTTCCCAGGGTCTGAAGTGAGGCTGACTGGTGTGTAGTTTCCTGGATATTCTTTTTTGTGGATGGTCTAGTATTTGCCCTTTCCCAGCCATTCAGGACTTCCCCGATTTCCATGACTTTTCAAAGGTGATAGAGCTTTGCAGTGATGTTAGTCAACTCTCTTAGCACCTTCAGATCACAGAATCACAGAATGGTTGAGGTTGGAAGGGACCTCTGGAGGTCGCCTAGTCCAACCCCCCTGCTCAAGCAGGGTCACCTAGAGCACATTGCACAGGATCGCGTCCAGGCAGGTTTTCAATATCTCCAGAGAAGGAGACTCCACAGCCTCTCTGGGCAACCTGTGCCAGTGCTCTGTCACCCTCACAGGGAAGAAGTTTTTCCTCATGTTCAGATGGAACTGCCTGTGTTTCACTTTGTGCCTGTTGCCTCTTGTCCTGTCGCTGGGCACCACTGAAAAGAGTCTGGCCCCATCCTCTTGACAGCCTCCCTTTAGATATTTGTATACATTGATAAGATCTCCTCTCAGCCTTCTCTTCTCCAGGCTGAACAGGCCCAGCTCTCTCAGTCTTTCCTCATAAGAGAGATGCTCCAGTCCCCTAATCATCTTCGTAGCCCTACGCTGAATTTGCTCCAGTAGTGCCACATCCCTCTTGTATTGGGGAGCCCGGAACTGGACCCAGCACTCCAGATGTGGCCTCACCAGGGCTGAGGGGGAGAATAACCACATGCATCCCATCAGGTTCCATAGACTTGTATATGTCCCATTTGTACAGATCATCTGTAACTCAACCCTCCTCCACTATTGGTAGTTTCTCTATCTCCTACTCCTTCTATTTCCTCACAAAAAGTATTTCATAACCTAATTTCCAGGCACATAAAATCATTAAGTGTCCACTGAAAAGCATCGACTGCTGTGTGTGTATACATATACGCGTGTGTGTATACACACACACACTTGTATAAAATGCATGCACATATATATATATATGCGTATTTGTATGTATTTTGTCCAAATAGCTAGTTATTCTAATTTAGGAGGCAGTGTACTTTAGATGCTCTTTCCTAGAAATTGCTCAATGTTACAAACAAGTCTGAGAAGCAGTTAGAGATTTAATAGCCTCCAATGCACAACAAAGATCACTCTTTCAGTGAAAGTAAGACAACATGCAGGATTTGACAGGGAAAACATTTTTCTTTGACAGCTGAAATCAACTTAAATTCTGGGGTAACTCTTGAATAATGGCTTCCAACAATTACTTATCACTGTTCTCTAGTCTCACCCATGTTCTTTCACAATAAAGCACTAAAGGTCAGGTATGCAGGCAGGAACTTTTTAATGGAAGGAAAAACTGGCTGGACTCTTTGTGGGGATTCTTTTTCAGGAGGAACAACAAGTGACCTGGAGGAATTAGTCAGGTTTTGTATTATAAGGAACTGTCTTCAAAGCAGGACTAAAACTCCAGAACCCCAGAGCTCCAGAAACAAACTTCATTGGCCATCATTATTGTGACCACCAATGTGAAGCTGTATGCTGCTACTAAAGAAAGAAATGTAAAGTTTTAAAGTATAGCCAAGCAGAAAAAAAATCCTAAATTCTAGGCTAATTCTACTAATATTAAAAAGACAATGAAAAATGTTTGGTTGTTGCCTTATGAGAAAATCTCTTTATATAAAAAGAGTATTTGGGGGACTTTTCATCTAGTCTTTTTCAGAAGGTTATAAGTTGTTAATCATTTGCACTGCAGTGCCCAATAACAAAAACACTTGCGCGTTCATGATAGGCCAAAAGCCCTGCAAACAGTAGTATAGGTATATGCCAACATGTTAGCATTTTGACCACACAAATCCTAGCACTTAAAACACCCCACAACTTCACACATCCGAGCAAAGCTGTCACCAGCACAAGATTACTGAGAAAAGCAACCAACAATAACAGAACAGCTACTTTAAAAAAAAAAAAAAGAATTCAAGTCTGCAATGTGATGTATATTGTCACAAGAAACCTGATATTGCTACTGGTAGAGGAGCCTCACTGAAAACAATCAGTAAGATTCTGCCACAAATTAATTCTCTATAAGGCTCCAGGAAGGGGTTGTGGCTTCTCACACATTTTGTGCAGAAATAAATAGGTTATTACATGTAACTTGCTTTCAATCACATAGTAGTTAAATTATAAGATGTAAATTAAGCCTTACTGCAACAGATCAGATACTCCTAATACAAAGCTCAGGTCACTGGTGTCCTAAGGCCAAGGTTGAGGAAAAAGCCCAAAAGAATTACAACACTAAGTACCACTTACCTTCCCTCCCCATCTCACAGAGGACCAAAATCTGTTGGGGTACCTCAGAAGATAAATATTCACAGTGTTGCTCTAGCTACATCCATTTGCAGCATGCTTTAGTTACCAGGTAAGACTTGCCCTATTCTGTATGAGGGCAGCAGCAGACCCCACTCCCTTCACATACACTCCCTTCACATACACACACACACACACACACACACACACACACACACACACACCCTCCTCAGATCTGAAAATTAATGTTATGGAAAACACAAACATCTTTGTCTTTAAATGCAGTTTAAATTCAGCCCATGCTGCAGTTTCCCAAACAGTTGCAGGAGATAGCAGGATAGTTTAACAACCAACTTCTATGAACCAAGATTGTTGAGCTCGCTACAACTAAATCCCTGCAGGCAAGTACCAACATCACAAAAAAAAAAAAAAAATCAAACTTGGAAATAATTGGCAAATGAGCTGGCAAACTTGCTAAAGAAGCCACAAACAGGAAAAGCAGAGAGACAACTACCTTCCCCTCCAAATGGTGGTAAGGCCGAAGACAAAGGTGGGTCACCTTAAGCTGTGTTAATAAGCTTCAGTTTCCAGGGCTGGCAAGTTCTTTTTCTTTAGAACCAAAAGATAAATAGTAGGCACAGATTACCAAATAAATTCTGCTGAAGAGCATATCCAGATACCAAAAAAAAAAAGTTACAAATCCTTTTAATTCATATTTAATCCCATTTAGTTTGTAAGGAAAAAGCAGGGTGGTGTGATCCTGTCAGTGGTGATCAGGGAAAGAAATAATTCAGGTAAACATCAAATCTGTCTCAACTAAAACATTTTGTTTGAAATATATAAACTAGCTCTGCTCTAAAGAGAAAATTTTCCTTCAAAAAATATTTCTATAAACAACAGCAACAGTTTCTAGAAATATTTTAATACTCCTTACATTGATATTTTTCCCCCAAAATCAGTAAGCCAGTGTGTACCACAGGCAGCTGTGTACCACTGGGGACAGGCTTTTCTTTGTTTAAAACACAAAAAGATCTAGTAACCATTAATTCCACTCAAAGAAGCGCTTTCAGAACATAGGGGTGTATGGCATATTTTTTATAGATGGACCTGAATAAAGACTGACCAAGTTTCATTATGATTAATGATGCTTTTTGAACTATTTGAATTCAAATGACTAAGTAAAATGTTAATTTAAACACAGCACCCTACCAAAGCACTGTTAATTAGAAAATCAACAAAGTCTAATCTAAAAAAATAATTTAGGGTGGGTTTTTTTGATGACTTAAGAGCTCATTGGTGCCTTTTATGTTCTCTACCAATTGGCAGCGATCTGTTGATTAATGCATCCAAGCAGAAAAGGGTTAGTTTATTTCTTGCCTGGCAAATGCACAGCTGTCCTGAGCCCACACAAAATAGTTTTCATTGGAAACTCCACTAAACTAGGACAGATATTAGCTGTTCTTATTTCTAGCCCAAGAGTGACACGAGATTCTGAGTTTAACTAAGCCTCCAAGTATAAGCGCTGTCTTTAGAGCAAGGTACATATAATACTCATGCTTCCTTCCTCCAGCCCTCACGACTTGTTTTTAAGCTTCAGAAAACCCTATACTCAGAGAAGATAGGAAATGTGAAGTTATTACGAACTTGATAAGTGAGGTGATCTACAGCTGCTTTCAAAAGATGCTAAGTACTTTTCAAGTTTTATCTATTTTAACTTTTTGCCTGAAAGATTTTCTTTTTATTGTTTCACCTTGGCAAACAGACATTGGGCTCACCTCCTTTGCTGCACAGGTGCCAGACTGAAGCAGTTCCTCTCACACCACAACACTTTACTGGTTCCACTGTGTAGAAAGATTTAGGAATCACCCAGCAGAGAACACGCATGTAATGTCAAAAAACAAGCAGCACCATTAACTTCAACAGGCAACCTGTGTGCTTAGACACAGGCATGCACACGTTGGAGGATCAGACCACCAGTTTACTACTGTCATTGTATAAACAACCCCACAAGGCAAAGATCAAAAAACGTGCATTACTGAATGCATTAAAGACACTTTTTACATAGCAATACCAGTAGGCTTCACTTCAGTACTGATCAAAGAAATTCATGTACCTGTTTACCTTCCTAAATTAAAGCATTTTCATAATTTTTTTTCTCCGGAAATGGTATTAGTTAAATAATTTGTTCAGTAATTTAACATCAGGTTCATTATCTTTGAAAATGCACACATAAGGTACATCTAGTACTTCATCCTTGCTCTATTTACACATGCACACAATTATCTCCTACAATCAAGAATTACAGAACATTAGCAGGGTACTCTACTGTGTTGCACTTACTGCATAATTTATTGCTTCACAGCAATCATCTTCCACCTCTGAAGGAAGTCCTATTGTACTATCAAACTTCAGAGCTACCTACTTCAACATCCCCTTCACTCACATAATTCTCTTGCATTTGAACAGTGCTCAAGGACTCTAAACCTAGCAGTGATGCTACCATCACAATGAGTACTTGATGAAGGCCATAGGAGGTAGGTACTGATTCAAGATATGCAAATTCATTATTTGATTATTTCATATTTTGCTTCTATAGGCAATTCTAGCCACATGCTGAGCCAGGCAGTAACTTTCTAAACAACCACTTTTGTAAGTGTATGCTTTGTATTTTCAAAATAGACTTTTATTTTATAATAAATTTCTCTTAAAGGTAAAAACATACCCTGCAGAAAATTGTTTCTTCTTCCAAAAGCTATTTCCAGCTGTGAGGATTTGAAAGGAAGTGTAATTTCACTAATACAGCTAAGCAAGCAAATACTATCCTATAAACTATTTCCATTCATGTTTTAAAATCTGTATTAGCAGCTTCTTTGTAGATGCCTTCCAATTTATCTCCCTCTCTGCTGTTCCCTACTATTAAAAAAAAAAAAAGATTGTCCAGACAAATATCTGTGTGTTATGAAAAAAAACTCATCCTAGTTTTAAGTCTAAGTCCAACCTTCTTTTTGCAGTTCAGTAAGAGCACAGCAGAGCAGGTCAAAATTTTTCTAAGTTCTCTTTAATGTATATAAATGTATAACACTACATTCCCATGAAACACCGTAATAGATCAATATAGGCAAAATTTTCACCAAAATTAAAAATATATACATATGTCCTGTAGGCTATTATTTTGACTTTCATTTTTTAAATCCAGCTTTGATAGTTCTGAAAATATCTTTCTGAGAAATTCCAAGATTGACTTCTCATGAGAGCTTGAGACAAAGTTGTATTTCAAGACTTTGGAACTTACAAAGAGCAGAAATAGTTCATTTCCACCAGCTCTACCTTTCCAGCATCCTGGCAGGCCCAACTGAGCTATCCCTCAGAATGCCCTGCCTTTACTTGTAACTCATTTTATTCTGAAAAAAGCAACAAGAACCCAGAGAAATTCAAATGGTTGAAGTCACAGAAAAAAAAAAAAAAAGTGTTTGCATGTCTAAGTTATCAGCATATTGATAGGCAGGTAGAATATTTCTAAGTTTTAGAAGTTACAAATACATTCTCATAATGCAGACCTTCATCTGACACAAAAAACTGAACACAGACATTTTACAGAGTTATTGCACTAATTAAGTTTTTCAAACCGATCTGGAAAGTTTTGCCATTTCATAATACTTTAGAATGTGGATTTTCCCAATCACCACTGAAGAATCAAAATTTGCTATGCTCATAATATAGAGAAGTATCTGAGATTACAAAGCAAGGTATTAAAAACTTAAATGGCAACTACAGTATATTCAGCTTTGAGCAAAAATCAATATAAAACAGGGTGAAGTCTGGAAGAAAGTCTAGGTCTGCTATTTTTCCCCCTTTAACATCAAAGTTGTCTCTGTTTTTCCTATGGGTAAAGATTAGTATCCTCAATGAAGGAAAAAAATACTGTGCAGTCCCATGTATTCACAAGTGATCTAAGAAAAAAAGAAAATGTTTAAAAAGAGGTGCAATACAGTGTGCCAGCAATATTAACTTAAATCAGGAGAGTAAAGGAAAGTGCCAACAGGAGAGAGTTCCTAAAGGAACTCATAATATTATGTGAGCAGGCAATAAAACAGCAGATAACTAACAGAACGATGAAACAATTTAGACTGGAAAGAACCTCTGGAGATTATCCAGTCCAACTCCATGCTCACAGCAGGGCCAACTAGATCAGGCTGGTCAAGGACTTGCCTAGCTGAGTATCTCAATGCAATTTCATAACCACTTTGGGCAACCTATTTGAATGTTTGACTACCTCATTGTGAAAAAATTTGTCTTATACTGAACTGGAATGTCCTGCATTTCAGTTTGAGACTGTTGTCTCCCTTCCTGTCACTGTACACGTATAAAAAAAGGTTCTGGCTCTGTCTCCTCTATATCTTTCAAGTAGGTAGCTGAAGACAGCAAGTAAGGCCTCACCTGAGCCTTTTCTTCTTCAAGCTGAACCCAGTTCTCTCAGCCTTTCCTTGTAACATCATATGCTGCAGCCCCCAACGACCTCAGTGGCTTTTTGCTGGGCTTGCTTTAATATGTCAATGTCTGTTTCAGACTGGGGAGCTCAAAACTGGGCATGGACTCCAGATCTAGTCTCACAAGTGCCAAATACAGGAGATTAAGCACTTCCCTCAGCCTGCTGGCCATAGGCTTGCAAATACAACCCAACACGTGGTTCTGCTTTCCTCACCACAAAGGCATGTTGCTGACTTATTGTATATACTCAAGGCAAAGTGAGATACATAAGAAAAGTTATACATACACAGTTATGAGCTCTGAACCAATTTATCACTCAGAAATGAGTTAGCTGCAGCAGATTCCAAGTTTTCTATGAAAATATCAGCCCAATTCTTTCTGACAGTGAAATAAAAGCAAGCAAGTCAAATGTTGACTAGCTTCTGAGAGGGAGCTGAGAGATATCTATAAAATTGTGAATAGCATGGATATAGCCTTCTTCAGCGCAGGAAATTTCAGCATTAAATGAAATTAGCAGATGGCAAGTGCAGAAACAAATAACGGAGATACCACTTCAGACACTGTGTAATTCAGCTGTAGAGCTTCTTGCTCCAAGATATTGTGGACCCTAAGAATCTGCATTCAGTCAAAAACACAGTAGACAAACTCATGGTGGTGGGAGGGGGGAAATATATCCTGTTCGGACTAGTAAATACAAAGACATCCACCTCTGTCTCAAGAAATCCCCAAAACACAAATCAATGAAGCTTTGAAGAGTCTTGCTGAGAAGTATCATCAAACATTTGCCTTATTCTTAAAAACCCTTACGTAGGCATTTGCTATAAACAGTCTCAAACAGAGTAATGAACAGATGAAACTCTAGACACAACACTGATTTGCAAATAGATTTATCAGAAGGTATCCTATATAGATCTTAAATACAGGTCTTAATCTGACAGTTCACAAGCACAGACAGGCTTGTGGCTACAAGGGAAATAGCACTAAACCAGGAAGGGCAGGAAAGGAGTAGGGGAAAAAAAAAATCTTAATCCAAGAAGAGCCGAGGACAACTATACACAACTGGGATATGTTCCAGTTTTGTAGAATTCTGTCTGGTTATTTATAAACATTTGAATTATTAATAAGAAAGGAGATTGAAAAGTTATCTGAGGAACACAGGACATTGCAGATGAGCAGTTTGTGGGTGGAGGACACACATGAAAAAAGTCACTTCAAAGATTTCAATGCAACTGAATGGAATAGCCACAGAGAAGGAAACCAGGAAAGACCTATGGGAGAGCCACCAGATAAAGGACAGAAAACTTGACAGGAAACTAAAAGAAGAGCATGAGAAAGTATTCACTTCACATCCTTAACTGAAACTGCAGTGTTCCTGATGCAGATCCCTACAGATCAAACAAGAAAGATAAAACAAGCTGGCTTACCTGAAAGATGAGAGAGCACGGGGACCTGACTACTACAGGAAGAGATATGCACACAAGACTGAGGAAAGAGATGGAAGTAGAGCAGGGAGAAGAACAGCATGCTACCAGGACCACCATGCCATTTCTCTTCACTCTGTAGGATCCTGAAAATCAGATGATGTCAGTTTGCGTGGCCTGGGGTTCCAGGGGACTTCCAGTCCAGCTAAGAGCCTGCAAATATTTCTAGAGGTAGCTGCAAAGAGAATAACGTGACAGAAGCAAGTACTTGTTTGAAGCATTCATTGTTTGAACAGCACAGATCACGGCTGGAGTTAAAATTTGAGGGATACTTTAATATACATAACTTCAGTACTTCTGTACAGTGTAAGAATTCAGGAATTCAATGATCTAATACTTTGTTTTCCCCAATCAACTGAGACAGAAAATTATTTTGCTCTCTTCATCAGTATAAACCACATTGCCCTAAGTAATGATATATCAGTGCCACCTTACATATTTTATATTCAAATTATTCTATTCTGATAATTAGCAGCATCTAAAAATTATTGATGAGAAAAGTCATGCTGCATAAATAATAAACCGGCTCAGAAATCATAATTTCTAGAATTAGAACACTATTTTTTGAGACTAAAGTTCTGCTTTGCACTGGATATGGTTGAATCCTAAACTACAACACTTTCATTTTAATTTGTTCATCTTGTTAGAGAGGGAAAAAATCATCTTCAAACAGACCATCACTGCTGATACTCAGCAGGAAGTTCTGTTTGTTAAATGTCAAAGTGGTACAAGCAAGCAGGGTGATATTATCAGAAACTGAAAATTCAATCCCTACCAAAGACACTGAGTAAGACTCCACTTGCACGTAATGAAGATAATGCAGGGACACATTTCAACACTGAGAATAAATTTCTCATTCTGCAGGAAGATTCCACTGAGGCCATAACATCTGACAGAGAAGGTCAGAGAGTTCATGAAATAATTAGGCCTCAAGATGGAAATAATCTACAATATACAATTTTGTATAATGAGTTATAAAACTGTATAATAAGGTGCTTCATAAAGTCATAATCAATTCTTTTACATCAGAAAGTCATAATCCATCAATGGCATCAAAATGACAGATTATGATTTATTTTGAGACTATTCAGATGTCAGCTTCCTAGGTGTGCTGGGAATTGTAGTATAAAACACCCCTCGGCTAAAGTATTAAAGCTGAGGTGAAAGTAAGAATGAGAGTCACCCTGAAAATGTGAATAAATGCTATTAATGTGAAGAGGATTACACAACCATCTTTAATTGGAGTTACTTCTCATACGGCCATCTGCATTGTAAATGGCTTCGCAAACGCTTTTGACTGAAACACATACATTGATGAACATTTCCACAAATTCATTGTCTCCAACTATTACGAAATAAAAATGACAAAACAGGAAACAAATGTATCTGCCTCCATGAATCTACCACTATCTGCAATTAGGATTTAATCCTACAAGCTATTAGTCACTAAGAGAATCTACCTAGATGAGGAAGTAAAGTAATGCCAAGTTAAGCCAACCTAGAAAGGAATTTGCACCTGTTCTACAGAAAGTAGCTGGAGTTTTAGATACCCTTAGGATGGCCCCTTTCTTTATGGATGATTAAGCACATTTACTTTAAGATTTCTGTGGGCATTGCACTGACACTTCATTATTCTGTAAGTGAGTGTGAGAAGTTCAAAATGCAGTTAGATAGGCTGTTGCAACCTACCTGCTTTGAGCTGGATGTCAGCATCCAATTTAGGTTTTTCAAGATACAAGGACTTTGCTCCCTACTTCTGCTAAAATACTCATTTTAATTTGAGAGAAATATTGACAATGCAAATAGAGGGTAACAATACAAGTGATAAGAAAAAATGAGCAGAGTTGATGTCACATACATACTAGACATAGTAGATGTCATAATAGGCAGGATTTTTATTTCCCCTCCAAGTCAGACTTCTTAGAATCAATTCACCTCACCAGGACAGTATTTGAAAGCCTTAATGAAGCTAATCTACTTCTATTACAGTATTTTTCTATTTTGGTTGCTCACATTTTAGGGCTTATTTTTTGCCAGGTAGGGAAAAGACTACAAATGAATCTAAAGGAGGGAAGGACCCCTAGGAAGATGCACTATGCATTCACATAGTAAAGAAAGAAAAGATTGCTCAGAGGATTTATTTTATGCAGCTATGATTATTTACTCTATAACAGTTATCTTGATTGAAAAAAATTATTATATTTCTATTCAGTTATCCCATTAGCTTAGAGGATGTTTTTTGTGTCCCCCCCCCGCTCCACAAATACACCTTTTCCCTGCTGGCCAGAGATAAAACTGCAGCATGTAACAGAGTATTTATTCCCATAAATTACAATGCCTGACAACAGGGTTCGCAGACAATATCATCTACAAGATTTATGTAGTACAGATAATTACAAAGACTTTGCACTGTCTGTACCTATCCATTTATTTAAATACATACCAAAACTAACAGGATGCAGCAAAGAGATCCAACTGAGTCTACAATAAAAATGCAGTTCTACATCCCCTAGAAGGAACATCTACTGCTGTGAATAATTCAAAGCTTTTAAATGCCATCAGCATGCAAGAAAACGGAAGATTACAGGTCAATTTACACCACATATTCAAGTGCACTTTCCAGCTGTTATAATAAATTATTATTTTATGTATAACAAAGAGCATTTGAAGCAAACTGTCCTACAAATGCCTGATTAAAACCATCTCTGTTGAGTATAATGTACAGCATGCAACAAGTTCCTAACACTGGAACATCAAATGTCATTTGATGAGAAGCATTATGGCACAGAATGACCATAATTATTGCAATTTTCCTTTACCTTTTCTACTAAAAAAAATTACAAAGTTGAGAAGCCATTCAGCAGCAACAGCATTTTCCATAACACAATATTGAATTGCCCCCAGATTCGATCTTACTACAAGTTAGCTTCTGTAACGCACAACTTTCTTGACTCAGAGAAGTCTGTATTTCCCACTCTTGGCTAGAATCATCTTTCAGCCATCACCATGACACTGCAGGTCAGGTCAAAATACTTACTGTAAACAACAGCTACTTGCCACATCATTGGTCTTCAACGCAGGCTGAACTATCCTCGTCCATTGGATATTAGAAATGTTGTAGGGTCTCTATTACAGTTTGTCTCATTTAACCTCATCCCACACATAACAGACTGGCTCTTGGCTACCTTAGGATACTGCACATCAATTCCAGAAGCAGTATGGCCTATAGATTTAATTTGTTTTATTTAATTTTATTTTTTTTTAAATCAGGAGGACTGTCTAACAATAGAGAACCTTCACAGACCAATTTTCAGCCTTGGAGCTGCTTTTTTTTTTTTTAATCAAATCATTTAACATTTTGTTGTGTGCTGTGCAGCAGCACTCAGAAAAATACTCAAATACTATAGCTTCCAGTTCCAGCACTGTATCAACACAGCCCTACCTCAACACATTAACCCTGTGTTGCTGTAACTACTCTATTCCTTGAACCTGCACAAGGATCTCTGAATGTCCTTGCTCAATGCAGTTTCGATACCTATCTCAGAGGCATCTTTTGCATTGCATTGCCAAAAGCAGTAACGTATCACATGGCGCTAACATGTCTTAAGGCAGACTTCTTTCTCCACTGCACAGTTACAACACTACTGATGGTGAAAAATGTAGAACAGTCATTCATATTAAACCTCTAAATATAACTTCTTGGACATTTTTAGATAATCATTTCTCACAGTCAGGATAAAGAAAAATTGTCTGTATAAAAGCACTTATCTTTTCTATAGACCCTGGCACTCCTTAGGATACCATTATACCTTGCAAAGATCTTCTTAGGCTGTTTGTTTGTTTGTTTTACTAACTGCTGGTTAAATAAATGCAGCCAAGGTAAGGCCATTTTCAATTATTTTCAGTTTCTAAAATTTGGCATTTCAGAAGCTTCTACGCATTACTTCATCATAAATAATAAGAAATGGTGGTAGACTTTTCTAAGATGCTGTCATTTGTACTGGCAGCCTGCTGACTCTCAACAGGTGACAGAAATTCCAGGTCAACATTTAGGCGTGAGGGAAACAAGGTCGTCACCTCCAAGCTAAGCACACAAAATGATTTTTCCAACAGTGACTGTGTAGCATCTCAATGAGTTACAAAAGGCTTTGGAAATGAAATGCAGGAAAAACACAAAATAGCAGAATGGAACAGATGAACGTGGAACAGAGGCTTTAAAACACCAAAACCACAACACTGTCAAAGGTATAAACACAAATGACCTGATCTTTCAAACGCTACAGTAAAAATAGTACAGGATTACTCCCTAAGAACTTTGCTGTTTGAGTTTTTTTTGTTAAAAATGGAACATTTTCTGAATCTTTGTAAATTTGTGCTGTGCAGAAAACTGAGCAGTTCTAAGGAAGCACTGGACAACAACAGAAATAATTGCAAATTGTTATGATATTGAAGTCAAATGTATAGCTGTTTGTATAGTGTGGGCGACAGTTTTGAAATCTATAGACTGTTGAGTCTCAGTTCCTCGATCAAAGGGTGCTGGCATAAGAAACTTATTTCAAAGCAATCTCCTGTTTCAGCTTAGATGAAGAGTTATGTTTTCAACAATAGGCATTAACCAAGAGGAGCTACTGAATTGAAAAGCCATACTATAAGTTAAGTTAAATATTTCTACCAAAGCTCTCTCTCTTTTCCCCCTTCCCATTTTACACGCTAAAGCTGCTACCAGCTGGGACAGATCTCACATCTTTGCAATTTTCCTCACCGTATGTCACAAGAGTGTAATGTGAAAATAAGCCTTAATGAAAGTGGTAAAGTGCTGATTTATGACCTTTACAGAATAGATGGCTAGAAAGTTCACCAAGTCCCTGTTTCCAGATTGCAGCTAACATACCTAGTATATATTAAATTCATTCTTCAGTTCACATTTTCCTTTCAAATAGCTGAAATCTGTTCTATAACCTGTTCTGTTTCTGCCCATTTGTATTATAGTTTGTATTATAAGTTTGTATAAGTTTGTATTATAGCTGGAATCTTCTGTCTCTCAATTGCTTTATCCCCTGGACTATTGGGCAGTTACTGTTATTTTGACCAACGACATCAGGAATTGCCCATAGTATTATAAAATACTCAGTTCCATAATTGTGAGATCAGATAGGATTTACTGTAAACACTATTTGGTAGTATCATTTGCCTGACACTGATGAAACTAAGAGTCCTGGCAGCTCCCAGCAGTGGACTTGCCAAATATTCAGCAGATAAATGAAAGAGAGACATCTCTCTGGTCCCCTCTGTGGTTTCCACTGGGATTAAGACAAGACAGAGGCAGTGCCTGAGGGTGAAAAGCATGGCAAGAAACAGGTAAAGCAAAAGTTATATGAAAAACAAAAGAAAAAAGAGGCAGAGGTTGAAGCCTGAAGTACAGAACTTCTTTTTCCACCTTCGACTCCTCCCCTTGTCTACCTCATTATGTACACTGACCTGTTTCTGCTTTTACTTGCAGTCTCCTGGTGCTGTCTCCAAGGAGGAGGATTACCATTTGTTGGCTGGATTTGCTGCACCAAACTTGCACTGCATTGCCTCAATCCTCAGCAGTGGTCCATGCCACAGGAGACTAGCAACACCACTAAAACAAATCACAGAAAGGCTAGTCCAAAGCTCCAGTTGCAATTGCCAGCTCACGGGTAAACTTTGCATTCTGAGAGATTTACTGAAACTAAAAGAATTCACCTGTGCGTAAGGATTACAGCTAACCAGTGGGTTCCACGGACCATCCGAACCTACTTCTGCTTCCTCCCAAATACCATCCCTCTTTTGGGACTACTCATGACAACCTCTTTGACAAAGAGCCACCATGCTCTAACTTGATGCAAAAAAAGTACATGGACTCATAGGCCTAGATTTGTCTCACCTGTTTCTATGCACCTAACCGAGGCATCTGGGGTTGAGATCTTGTTCCCGCAGCCTCTCACCACCTTCAGCAGCAGGGAGAGCAGAGTGGGAACAATGGTTCATTTTCTTTCACGACAGCAGAACTCAGAGCTGCTCTCCAGTTTCTGTTGGTTTGAGACTTAGCCTCGTACATGGCAAACATCTGTAGCGATCAGTTCCTGAAAGTTTTCCCCCATTCCTTGTACAAAAACCTCTATGAGAAACACATATAGCAGGAGAGGGAAGGAGAGAAGGAGAGAGCAGATAAGTGTATACAAGACAGAATTGTTCAATGGAAACTGATTACAAGGACAACCCGACTGCCAGTTATTTTGGTGCTTTGGGAAAAAGCAACCTAACACCAGGGGGAGGAAAAAAAAAAAAAAAAAAAAGCTTAACTGCAGGTGACCTTGCACAAATTCCAGCTGCTGCCCACGCGAAAAATAGAGTGAGCTATCATGGACCATTCACTATGGACAAGGCTTTGTGCTCCAGTTAGTGCGTGTTATTTTATACATCACATTGAAATGAGAAAAGGAAATGAAAGGAATAAGATTACTCTACACACGACCTGTCTGGAATGCCAAATGCACACCAAGGTTTGTAAAAGGTGATGTGTGCTTCCATGGGGCTAGGGGGGAGAAAAAAAAAAAAAAAAAAAAAGAGTTAAAAGGGATAAAATGAGAAACTGCCCTGTCTGAAATTTGCTATAATGCTTGTGGCATAGGACTCAAGAAAAAAAATTGACATTCACGTCCTTAAAATCCTCTTTGGTATTTTTGTTTCTAAACCAATTTTTCAAAAAGCTCAGTCCTTGGAAAAACATTCAAGTTATAAATTTAAAGGAAGCAGCACGATATAACTGCAGCTAGTCATCATAACATTTTCTATCTGGGAACAAATAAGTTTGCACACATACACATACTTTCTACCTAGGTAAGTATGTCTACATTATAATCTCAGGAATGTAATGAAATCCCTGCAAAAATTGTTAAGGAAAGGGGTAAATCAACTTCCATTATTCTTATCTCTAAAAGAGAAGACATTACTGAATCTCAAAGGAAGAAGTAGCTGCTACAGCAGTCAAACTGTGTGCATTATTTTCAGTTAGATTAAGCAGTCATATATTTGGTGCAGTCTGGTAAAGTCTGAGAATTGGTTTCCCTATAAATTTCTGGGAAAAAAGCAAGAATGAAAACTACTTTTATGCTAATTCCCAGGCATTAGTTGTAGCCTAAGGTTATTTGATTAAATTAGATTTTTAATAGTCAAGGCAAAACTACCAATATGAATCACAAAAAATTTCTTCTTCCTCTTATTGAATTTACTTCTGCTATTTCACTGCTAGAAGAATTACTGCAGTTCTTGTAGAGATACATTATAAGTGACATTTACATTGTAAATTGTTACTGCTGAATTAGTAAGAATGAACATAAAGAGATGAGCCAGATTAAAGTAAACCATAATAGACTGAAACTCCAGTTGTAATAAATCCTGGAATAAATGTCTTGGGTAACACAAATATAGGCATGTAGCCTGATTCGCTGATGGGTCTCTATTTGGACTTGAAACGTGCAGAAATTTGATTGCTTTGCACCCAAATTTTATTGCATGCAATTACTGCAGGTGCAAAATTAGGGACTAAGGCACAGTAGGAGAAGAGTCTCAGAGAGAGCTCTGCGACAGTGAATTAAAATTCCACCTATGCGTGTGTCTCTATCATATCAGTAACTTAAATGGAAGGCACCTAACCCATTTGAGATTATATTATATTTGCAAGCAGTCATTGTGGGAAGATGCAACAAAAAAGTCTTTTTCTCTCAAGAGCAACCAGCTCTGCAGTAGTGTTTTTTTTATTTCCAGTTTTGTTTGTTGGAAATGAGGCAATGTATGAACATCCTCATTGGCAACAGGTAAATCTTTGCATCCATGCTTTTGAGAAGGAACCCACTGTTTGGAAATAGGCTTTTAAAGGAATAGAGCTGCATAAAAAAAATGCAAACTTTTTTCACATACAGATAAGTTAACCAGCTCTTCAGTTCCAAAGAATACCTTAAACCAATCCCACACATAAAGGTCTTTGCCTGCACAAAACTGGAGTCCAGGGAGCTTTGGTCCCGTGGGAATACTGAGTAAACTGGGCCAGAGTCCTTGTGCTCCACAAACCTACAGATACCAAGATTAATCTAACTTACAGTCCAAAATAACTGCCCTCTCCTCACGCTTTACTCATGTCAAAGTCTGTTACATAAATTTCATCTTTGGGGAACTAACTGCTGCATCAGCCCCACACCCAATCCCACACATTGCTCAACCTTTTATACCACGCTAATCTCAAACTTCCCTTCCAGCAGGCTCAGACAGGTCACAAGCCTGTTTCCAATTAGCTCAACCAATTATTTCACATCACCTGAATCTTAATTCTGCAAGAGCATTGCAGATCTTTAACTGGGCCTGTGACTTGGAATATATGCATATGATTGATTTCTTCAGGAAGCTCCATACCAACCTACTGTAGAGAGAAAAATGGAACAGGAAAAGGATTGTTAACATTAGGACATCACCTGCTTAACATGCAACAGGAGGCAAGATTCAGACATAAATCTGTAGGTCCCACAGCAAGGCATAGCTCAAGTTCAGTAACTTAAAGGCCTGCCCATGTAAGCACAATTTGTACCATCTTTTTTATTTAAGAATGTATACAAGATGGCAAACCGAAATGCTGAGATAAAGAGACAGCAGGATGTCATTTTACTTGTATTAGTTACAGACAGTGTATTTCAAATTCAGCCTTCACATTATGTCCTACAATATGTGAAAGCAGCTTCAAAGTTTAAAATAAATAATTAATAATTGTATTATTCCATTACTTATTCATGAAATCTCTTTTCAGTATAGCACAACAGTAGCATTAGATGCTACAAAGTTCTTTCTTTCCTCACCTATACATACTCCACTCTTTTATAAAACTCCTCTACAATAGAATTAAAAATAGAAAATTGTATGATCCTTATACACTTGCAGAAAAATAAAACAAAATATGCTGGACATACAGTATTATTACTACAATATAGTTTTTCCTCATAAAGACATCATTTTACTTACCACACTTCACCAACAGCAAACTTTGAATATAATGACCTAATTTCAGAGTACCGTACCCCTATTCTAAGGTTTTTGTCACACATTTTCACTCAGTATGCACCCACGTGCGTGCACGTATACACACACTATCTGCACATTTCTAACAGAAGAAAAAATAAGGGAAAACTATGATTCAAGGTCTTATAAAACAAATGAAATAACAATGAACAAAGGACCATTGATAATCATGGAACAGAATACTGACTTGACTCATTATTTCCAGATTTTTCACAGAATCACAGAAGGGTCAAGATTGGAAGGGACCTGTGGAGAATATCTAAGTCCAACCCCCCTGCTCAAGCAGGGGCACCTAGAGCACGTTGCACAGGATCGCATCCAGGCAGGTTTTGAATATCTCCGGAGAAGGAGACTCCACAACCTCTCTGGGCAACCTGTGCCAGTGCTCTGCCACCCTCACAGTGAAGAAGTTTTTTCTCATGTTCAGACAGAACTGCCTGAGTTTCAGTTTGTGCCCGTTGCCTTGTGTCCTGTCACTGGGCACCACTGAAAAGAGTCTGGCCCCATCCTCTTGACACCCTCCCTTCAGATACTTGTACACATTGATAAGATCTCCTCTCAGCCTTCTCTTCTCCAAGCTAAACAGGCCAAGCTCTCTCAGCCTTTCCTCATAAGAGAGATGCTCCAGTCCCCTAATCATCTTTGTAGCCCTCCATGGCACTTGCTCCAGTAGTGCCACATCCCTCTTGTACTGGGGAGCCCAGAACTGGACACAGTACTCCAGATGTGGCCTCACCAGGGCTGAGGAGAGGGGGAGGATCACCTCCCTTGACCTGCTGGCAACACTCTTCCTGATGCACCCCAGGATACCATTGGCCTTCTTGGCCACAAGGGCACATTGCTGCCTCATGCTTAACTTGGCGTCCACCAGCACTCCCAGGTCCTTCTCCACAGAGCTGCTTTCCAGCAGGTCAACCCCCAACCTGTACTGGTGACTGGGGTTATTCCTCCCCAGGTGCAGGACCCTGCACTTGTCCTTGGTGAATTTCATGAGGTTCCTCTTCGCCCACCTCTCCAGCCTGTCCAGATCTCTCTGAATGGCAGCACAGCCCTCTGGTGTATCAACCACTCCTCCCAGTTTTGTATCATCAGCAAACTTGCTGAGGGTGCACTCTGTCCCTTCATCCAGGTCATTGATGAAGAAGTTGAACAAGACTGGACCCAGTACTGACCCCTGGGGGACACTGCTAGCTACAGGCCTCCAACTAGACTCTGTGCCACTGATCACAACCCTCTGAGCTCTGCCATTCAGCCAGGTCTCAATCCACCTCACTGTCCACTCATCTAGCCCGCACTTCCTGAGCTTGTCTATGAGGATGTTCTGGGAGACAGTGTCAAAAGCCTTGCTGAAGTCAAGGGAGACAACATCCCCTGCTCTCCCCTCATCTACCCAGCCAGTCATTCCATCAGAGAAGGCTATCAGCTTGGTTAAACATGATTTCCCCTTGGTAAAGCCATGCTGACTACTCCTGATCACCTTTGTATCCTTCACATGCATGGATAGGGCATCCAGGATGAGCCGTTCCATCACCTTTCCAGGGATTTTTCTAAACATTGAGAGTGTTTTTCAGTGTGTTTCTAAAAATTTAATTTTTATCTTTGATAAGGAAAAAATAGATAGTACTGAACTCTGGTAAGCTAAGCATTTGGCCTTAGCTCAAGGGGGTTGCGTTGTTTTTTCTTTTTGTTTAATAGTTAAATATTTCTATCCCTGAGGACTAAACTGATTTGTGGTATTTCATAATTCAGGGAATAAAGAGAACATTACCTAGCTATTACACATTCTTCCCTGTCTTGCATTTATTTGGATAAGATTTCATCAAGGCAACTGAGTTTAACTTTGTGCATGACTGATTCAGAGCAGAAAAAAATATTTTTGTGCATTAGAAATGATCTGGATGCAGAACAAAAATAATCCTACCTGCTAACATATGATCAATAACTGACTCATAAGTGCATTTCCCTCTAAAGGTTCATAGGTCTGGTACAGAGAACACGCTCTTGGGAGATAAACAACTTAAAATCAAATCCAGAAAGCATAACTTTCCACTTCCATTTTCTTCAATGTGTTTAAAAGCCTTACACTTTTCTGCTTTATTATAATCACTCTTTAACTTAAGTAGCGAGAAGTACAAAGTAACATTATTCCTTTTTCAGACATTTCAGAAAGTCACAGCATGAGAAAGACTCCTAAATGGGCTTAGAGTTTGAGAGTAAGAACAGAATAAGCGATGCTTTGACATTCAGTACATCCCTCCTCGTCACACTGCAACCATCCATGTTGCCACCATTTCCCATTTTGATTCATGGCAAGAGCCATGAAACCAGCTGATGGCATTTAACGTGCCATATCAATGTCCTTCCAACCCACTACAAACAAATAGAGATTGAAGCTCACAGCTTGTTGTCATTATGATTTGTAGAAACACTGTTTTATTTGAGCAGTTTCTAATACAGAAGCTCAGATTCAGTTACCTTAGTGAATCACTACATGTCAGCTGAGTTGTAGTAATGCTCCGGACAAGCAGAAAAACAAATGCTTTCGCCTGAATCTCCTTCTGATCGTTTGAATGTGTTGGAACATCCAGTCAACGCAAGGTAAGCTACTGCACGTTTGTTGTTGTGCAGTAACTTATTCAGATATAGTAACTTCATCACTTGTCTAAACCCTTAGTCTGAAATAATAATCCATTTCAGCTTATGCTAATCTTAGTATATTGTATTTTTTCCTTTTGCTAAGTACTCAGTCACTAGCATCAGACAGCCATGCAACTCTCTGAACAACAACAAAAAAGGCAGTCCTTGTCTCAAAAAGCATGCATAAAGTGACATTGGGAGCAGTTTCACCAAAACTGAGACCATATGTAGATGAATGATGGATGAATCCAAATCAAAACCTGCCTGCTAAGTAGGGAGAGAGCTGTGATGAGGCTATCTATCATAGAACTGCTTTACGTATACAGTCAGACATACCAAAAACACATGTGCAACAGATGCATTATGAAAGCAGAGCTGGTTCTCTAACAGCAGTGGCAAAAGCTGGGCAGAAAAAGCAGAACAACTGTAAGGCCAGTTTGAGAAGAAGTATCACAATTACTAGCCTACACTACAAAGATTTCAGAAACATACAGCTGCTATTAGTTCCCCACTAAAGGAAAGTGACTGTTGTAAAGAGCACCAATCCCAGAGTGGCAGTGTTAAAATTAAGGACAATTCTTCAGATGATATAAATCAATATAGTTCCAATTCATATCAATGGAAGATCATGTTAAGAGCTCAAGAATATTAATGAATTATTTGTTTAAAAGGTTTGCCATTACAAGTACCTCTCTCCCCACCCCCATCAAAAACAAAACCAAAAAAAAAAACCCACAAGAACACAGAACAAAGAAGCATTTGTGTACATAGTAAACATCTGGCAAAGCAATGATAAACAGGAGGATTAACATTTTGATGTAGTTCCATTAAAAAGAACACTCCCCCACTGTTGGAATAATTTCAAGAAAAGCTCTTTCATTAAATCAGTCTTTCATACTAAGATTTCTTCTCAATGCAATTTAAGCTTATTATGTTAAATGAACACTATTATATGTGCAATAAAATAAACATAAGTACTATTTTTATGCTTGCCTACCAGTAAATCACCCTTTTAAAGATATTACAATTCTATCTGATGCAGAGTAGTTAAACATACACATTTAAAAGTTGGTGGTGGTTCCTCTCTTTTCACTTTGATGAGTTGGTCCCTGAAGCGTTCACAAATTAAAGAGAACCTAACTTCTCACATTTCCTCCACTTACAAGTGCTTATACTCTCGAACACAGAAATTGTCCTAATATTTGGCTAAATGATGCTATTAGGACCTAGTCCCATCTTCAGTATGGAATACTTACAAAAATCATTAAAAACGGCTGCAAGAAACCCTGAGACAGTTGTACAATAATACTGTGTAAGGGCATAGTGTCATGGTTATGTATTTTAATCAGATTTCAACTGGTGCCTACTACTTTCCCCGTTTTTTTTTTTTTTCTTCCAGTCATTTGTTTGTCCTACCAGTTATCTTTTACACAGCAAAAATGTGAAATCACAGAGTGGGACATACAATCTATTCTACCCCGTTTTATACCAGGTATATAAAATGGGGCTTTGACAGGGGACGAGTAGCTAGCAAAGACACTTGTCAAAACGTGGGTTTTTTGGCATAGATGATATTTTCTTTTATTAAAAGGGCCAATGCAGTTACCTAATATCATCCCTTTTCTCAGTGCAAGTTTAGCATATGTTTTCACTTATACAAAGCAAGAAAGATAAGGGCTGAAGAGATGGAAGCGCAAACGAAGCTGAAAATAACTTTACAGGTTCCAGATCCCAAAAGTTGCAACTACTGAATTTGTTTCTGCAGTGCAAGTTAAGAAAAACTATCAGCTAAAATTAAAGCAGTGTACACATGACATAATGCTACAGCAGATTTAGGTCAATCTTAGGTCTACATGGAGAGATAAAAATAGATTTTTTTTAATCTTCGTATGTTCAGAGAAGACAAGACTATGATCCTGCACAAGAGCAGCTCTGCAACAGTCATGATGTTTTTCAAACATGGTCAGAACCACCATTTGCTTAGGTCTGCTGCGCATGCACATTCTTGTTTGTGAACAGTGGAAATGATGATTTAGCAATATATCCTAAGGACAATCTGTTATACCTTGTATCACATTTTAGGTTGACAATATCGTTAAAGATTTAGCCTGTTTCTCATTAACTTCAGGTAAACTTGCAGGCTGCTAGATTGCAGTGCTGGAGACAAGGACAGCATACTTTCCTGGTTCGTTTCCAATAGTGACACAATTAATTTGTTATAATGCCGTTCAATTGTTAATACAGTCAAATGCTTTAGGACTTGAAATTGCTTCCCCCCCCCCCCAAAAAAAAAAAAAAAAAAAGAGAGAGGAAGAATTTTTTTTTTTTTAACATTGGAAATGTAACACAAATTCAGCTGGAGTGAGCAGCAACAAAACACCATCTCATAGCTGCTGAGTGGCCAATAACATTGGTGGTTTCACAGCAGGTCAAAGAACTTGCACATTACAAAGTGTAAATGCAGCTAGAACAATTTACACCGTAGTTTACAGACCTGACAGTGAAGACAGACTGAGAGGACCTTGGGACTGAACTACCATTTCCTTGCAAAAGATGGTCCCTTAAAAGTCAGACTTATGGCAAAAGAAAATCTTGACTGGCTGCTTCATACACTGCACCTCTCTGTGCAGCATGAACTTCAGCATCTACAGTTCATCACAAATTTATCACACACAGCACACTTACTAAAATATTTACATTACTCCAAGGGATCACAGTCACCATCAGCAGTCAGAAAGAAAGGAGACTGAATGAAGTTAGCCAGGCTTGTTACATTGGCTAACCATCAAAAATAGAAATGTTTTTATTTCTTCATTAGGCAAGGTTATAAGTCAAACTGGAACTGAATCACCCTTAAATTTATTATCTTTGAAAGTTACATTAAGAAACAATCCAGATCAAGTGCTTAAGCATAGACATTGCTTACATGAATTAATCAATCTACTTAAATGAATGAAAGAACACAGACAAGTTATCTTGAAGGAAATCACTTTCATAATACAGTCACAGAAACCAACAACATAGTTGTGTTTTTTTCTTAACAGCAGACTGTGAAACTGCACAGATTTACCCTGGTTTGTAACACACCACAGAAATGACACTGTCATTAGTTTTTTTCATCAGGGAGTAGATTAGGTCCTAAAGTTACTTCAAGCAACCTGAAAAACCAGGCGTGTAAGCCCATTGTTTCTATGAATACCTATCGTCAGATAAACCATATCAGATAATTCATTGTTTCTGAAGCAACTGAATGTCAGCTAGGTTCAGGAGGACCAGATGTCAGCTCAGCCCTTCTGATAATCAGGACAATTATTCAAGGGCCAATACAGGAGGCAAGTGCCTAGGTTTGAATCAGAGACAAGGTCAGAACAAGGGAAAACAAATAGAGCAAACAAATGTAGACATTTCACAAGAGATATTACACAAGAGATTTTCTTGACAAATGCCTTACTGCCCTATTATTCAGATCTGTGAGTTCTAGTCTACCTTTTGAATGCTCTACTATAAGGTATTGAAGTATTTGTACTTTAAAAAAATAGTATTTCTGCATTTATCAATAGCAGTCACTTATCAGTAATACTTCAATGAATCAGAAGGGAACAGCACACATGCTGTTTTACTATTTTAGGCATAAAGTTCAGTGTTCTCAAAAACAGTGCAGCTTATGTAAGGATAAGGCTTCTTCACAGTATGGTACTAAGAAGAAATTTATTCACATATACTAAAAAGTATCTATAAAAAACAGTTATTCCCAGAATAATTTGTAATATGCTCAGTACCAGAAACAGACTAACCACATGGTGTTCAACAGGGAAGAAAACCATTAAACTATTAATCCATACAAACATCTCTCTTCCAGTCCTCCAATGCTAATTAAAATAAATATATGCAACTGTACTTCTGTTACTGAAAACCTGAAAGGCACAAAACTTGCAGCAGCAATATTACTAATTAATATTTTAATATTTTAATTTTAATCATCAAAAATGTAGCTTTTTTAAAGCAAGGAAATTAACTACTCAATTAAATCAGTAATTTGTTCCATACCAGCTGTTAACCTTTTTGGTGCTTATGTAAAGAACCAGACTGACTACATAATATTCCTTGGTTTCTTCCAACCATATCAAGTCAACACTGACTTTACCCTCTGAATCTGCATACTCTGTGGTATAGATATGACCCATGTAGTCATAAAGGCCAGATGTCTTGGAAGACAGTTCCATGTAGACTGGGGCACTGAAACACCAGAAGGGCTTTTGAGTTTCATCCAAGACAGTAACATCCATCAAGTAACAGCCCTATAAGCACAAGCAGAATAGATTAATTTCCTATGCCATGGCACAGCCAAGCAGATCTGTCAGTGATTTTAGAAGAAATACTAGGGGTTCAACATACAGCAAATTTTAGTATGAAGGCTAAAAATTCAAAATGCTCCATAATGCTCCACTGACTACTGCAAAGCAACAGATATTTACTTAGAAGATTCCAACAGACTTCAAAAACTGCAGCCTACAGACAGCAAAAATTGTGCCTTGTCAAACTGAAGGTGGCACTGCCAGTCTAGATCAGATGTTATTTCTAGAAGACCAAGCCTTGAAAAATCTCTATTTCTAAATAATTATTTACCTTACCATTCAGGTAATGATAGTCCTTTCAAAATGAGTAAGAAAGCTAAGCTTAAACTCAGGTGCCAGGCTTCTACAAATGCAGCAATGCTTGCAAAGAGACTC
Source organism: Apteryx mantelli (assembly GCF_036417845.1). Taxonomy (NCBI): domain Eukaryota; kingdom Metazoa; phylum Chordata; class Aves; order Apterygiformes; family Apterygidae; genus Apteryx; species Apteryx mantelli. The sequence continues at coordinate 63,655,907 of NC_089979.1, forward strand.
AAAGAGACCACCTCCACAGCAGCAGATGAGAGAAAAATGTATGTATGCACAGAGAATTGCCCTTAAATGCTAGCTGTAAGTGAATGGCATACAGCACTTTCTGAACTGATGCAGGCTTCAGTTCCCCAAAAGATAATATTAATATAGGTCTCTCCAAGTAATTCTTGGTAAAAATTATTTGAAATACTTCTTTAAATCACTACACAATGACATCATTTTATAATACTAAAGTTAGGCTGCCAGTTCTTGGGCACTGCATCATAAAGGTTTCAAATATAAACATACAGGTTGTGCACCATTGTTAATACCAGCTGTTACTTATTCTCATGAGTTCTGAATCACTAAAAGAATAAAACTTAATTATGTTGTATATATGCATAATTCCCAGGAGTATCACTTGTTCCAAAGGCGTAAACTCACCAGCATTGCATACTGAATGCCAGAATATTAATTTAGAATGCTTTATTTCACTGTATTAAAGCTGTGCTTCTGTTGCTTTAACAATTCTTTCAATATTACTGTACTTCAGTCAAATAATACAAAGCAGATTGCACAAAAGGTTATGAGATACAGTTTTCACAAATTTGATACTGTAGATAGCTGAAAATATGAAATTCAGATCAAACCTGTAGTTCAGCATAATAATTTATATGAGCTATAAATTAATTCAAACAAGAAAAAAACAACAACTACTATTCTCTGGTCTGACATCTTTTATAACAAAGGTCAATTATGAAAAGTAAAGTACGGCCTTGACTGAAGAGGGTTCTGTCTTCCCATATATCCCAAAGTACCTGTACTTCAACAGTTAACCTTCATAAAAAAAAAAAAAGAAATCCAGAATTACCAGAGGAAGGTGTTTTGTTTTGTTTTGTTTTTTTAAGTATCAGCAAAATCCCAGGGCTTTTAATACATTATAAATTCAAAGTATTGGTATATTCTGCTGCTGTGGCTGATTTCCTTTGGCCTTCACATGTTTTAAGAGTTTGATAGAGATTTAAGTTAAAAGCTAAATTGAACTCTATCTGTAGCTATTTGTTGACATGCGCAATTTCTTACCAAAAAGCAAGGAGTTAAAAAAAATTTTTTTGATATAATTTATATTGAATATTTGTTTTTGGGGAAAAAAAAAAACTTACGTTGTAAGCACACAGGACAGAGCTAAACTAAAGACTGCTGCCTTAGCACTCTGTTTCCTCTGACAGTTAATGTCTCAGATTTTTATGTGGTACTCATGATTATTTTCACAGAAGAAAAAAATTCTGGCCAAGCAACTGTCAATCACTATTTTCTGATATCTACCTAGTACTGCAGCAAGTTTTTCTATCTCCTATTGTACTTTTTTCAACCAAATGAAGCACTTTCTCTAGTTTTGTGCTAATAGCCTATTAACTTTAAGCACATGAGTAGTTCTTCTGAAATTAATGAATGCAAGATAAATAAATAGCTCTGTATGAACTCTATCAACAAATTCAGGTCTGAAGTTTCTCAGAAACTTTAAAAAAGCATCTATTCTGCATTTTGTTTCTGAATAAGTATTCACAGAAATAAAAACCAAGATTTCAAACGATTGTCTTTAAGTGTTGTTTTGTTGTTTGCTTGAATTCCGTTAACTTTGCAATGAACAACATTTTATTGACATGCATAGAGGAAGGATTTGTTCTTTTGAAAACAAACACCTAACTCAAAAAGTTTAGCACAAGCTGAGAAAAAAAGATGCAAAAAACCTAGATTTTTCTTCAAATTCCCCTTGTTTGCATAGAGACAAAAATGCTATGAACAATTAGACAGGGAGGACTGAATGGGAATTGTAATTCAAGCTCAACTGTAACTGATGTTCCCAACAAAAACAATAGTAGGTTACTAAGTTTTAAGATGAATTTTATACCCCCCATTGCACAGGAATGCTGACTGATACTGTAAACCTTAAAGCAAGTGTATTAACGTTGTTGAACAAAATATGTTATCAAACATTATTTTATTTTGCAGTTATGCAAGATTATCAAAAGGGCAGTTTTATTAATTGTGTTTATTTTTTTCAAAGTATTTTTGAAATATCAAAATTGAAAGCAACTCTAACAAAAATCATTTTTCAGTAGGGCTTGAATTATGCTTATCAGAATTTTCTGTAGTTTTGAAGTGCGCATGCAACTGAAGTATGTTTAAAAATATGCACCTTCACCACTACTGTAAAATCTGCAGGAATATTTTCAATCTCTCTTTAAAACCATTCTTGTAGGAACTTGATACAAGAGAAAGAATGAGCAGTTCTCTAGAATAGGAACACTCAAACGGGACAGTGAATCTAGCTGTCCCATTTGCATGGCTGATGAGCTGGCTGCTGACTGCGTGAACACGGGCCATAGTTTCTGCCCATGCCCACTGGCATTTTAATATTCTCCAGCAGTCCCTTGAGTTTCATTGCACATATACACCACAACAGAAACGCACAGTATTTCCCTGGGGGTTCAAGAACTATTGGCCGCACCAGAACAAAAAACGTATTTGCAGTACGTTTTTTGTCCAGCATTTCCAAGAAGTGTTGGTCACACACTGCATCCGAGGAGCAGAAAGCACTGCAGTCACCATGCATGCATAGTGGGTCTATCATGCAATCTATCCTTTAAGACAGAAAGGATAGGTGCTACTTTTCTAGAAATTCACATAGTCTTAGCAATATTTGAATTTTAAGAGATTTTTTTAGTACATATACCTTCACAAAGAAAAACAGTTAAAAAATTTGCATAGTTAGGATGCATAAACATCATTCTATTTTGAGATAAGCATTTCAAGAAACAAAAAAATATTAGTGACTGACCTTTACATTGCCTTTAAACACATCTGTTTTCCAGGATAAGCCAACTGTCCCAATAATAGGCAAGTGTTTTGCATTATCCTTTACACTTACAACCATTAGTCTCAAATATCCATTTTGAATGTCACCTGAAAATATTAACAATATATAGCATTACACTGCTACAAATCAAACTAAGCCAATACACGCAATGTTCTGCCTGCTTCTCTCCCCGTCTTCAGGTGCCTCACACTCGCCAGCAAGGAATTCTGACATACACTAACAGCTATGTATCCAGCACATTACAGAGAATTTGAGTCACCGTTCAGGGCTTTGATTCTGTGATCTACAGTAGAAGCAGCTGCTAAAAAATTCGTTAGATTTGAGTACCAAAATCTGGAGCTCACTGAGAGGACTTACACAAGGATGCAAGGAGTAGGTTCCACGTTTAATATTTCAATTCCATGACACAAGTGGCTCCATCAATCACAAAAGTCAAGCTCAACACACAACACGTGAAAGAAAAGGAAGGATCCCTCACCCATCCCTTTTTTTTTTTTTATATATAATCTTTCTCGTCTCTCTGATAAGTCAAATAACCCTACACTCTAAACAATCAGTCCTCCCTAGAAAGTCAAATGATTCATTTAAATTGGTAAGCAGCAAGTCCTGATTTGAATCAAGGTTTTAAATTACAGATTTGTTGATTTTTTTTAAAGCTTCCCAAAGGCTCACTTTCATTTTTGAACGGATTATTAGAACTTCTTTGTTACCTTTTTTACTAAACAACCTTCTTTGTTTGGTATGTCCTTCTCTCCTCCCAAAGGAGACTGATTTTTGTAATTGCTATTTTTTCTCCTCCTACTGGATAAAGAAAATTAAACAGAGAATCCAAAGGTCTAATTATAATTTAGGGTACATCATAATAAACTAGATCTTTAACTGTAAAAAACCCCCACCATATCATGACATGAGCAAGTTTAATAGGACATTCCATAAACAAATTCCTAGACAAAAGATACTAACTCTCTTCAAAGGCAGAAAGAAGGCACTAGAGACATGGAAGAGAGAGAGGACCAGAACTAAATATCTAGTGCTTGCAGGAGGCAGGTAGGAAAGGACAGAAGGAACTCCTCACAAAATTACAGCTTGCTAGGATCCAGTAGCGGGCTCTGGATAACTTAAGGAGCTTCTAGGGTGAAGGTGGTTTAAGATGCAAAGTGAGTAAGAGAGAAATAGTTTGCCTCTGGCTCTCCTTCAGTCTTCAGCAGCAAGGGACTGAAGGTAGATCAAGAACAGAAGGGCTGGCTTGTCGTCTTCTTTGTGCTAAGAAGCTAAAGCCTGCGTGCAGGAGCAGCGAAAACTTTGTGCAGCAGCTGCTGAAGGCAGTCAGCCAGAGGCAAAGCGCCAGAGACAGATTGAGCCTCAAGCTTGCCACGGAGGCCAGAAGCTTCTCTGAATGGGCGCCGCGGGACTAAGCAGCGCCCACAAGAGGCCTGAGCACACACCAATGCCAGGAAAGCATCACTCACAAGTAGGGCTCCAAAGAGCAGTCACTGTGCAAAGCAAGAGGGACAGAGGAAGAGGGGGTCAGCACAGTGTTTGGAACAGGAGTGAGAATATGGTGGAACAGGCTCAGCTGTGCCCAGGAAATATTTTGTATGGTTGAAGGAAAAACATATCACTCCAGACAGTGATAGCCAGTATCTTTGCAGTAATGTCCCAGAAACTCAATGAAGAAAACACAAGCAGAATTCACAACCAGAATCTAGCTCAAAGTGCAAAAAATAATGGTATTAGGTATGGATGATACTTACCGAGTGGTTAAGTCCCAAACCTCAGTAAATTAAATTCAATGACAAGATTTCATTCAAGATAATAGATTTTAGATAAACAGTCAAGCTTTACTGAATGAACATTAAGAGCTTCCATTTAAAAATGAGCTTTTATACATGAAATGTTAAATAAAATCAGTCAACAAGCATTTTTTTCCAAAGGGCTATTCAGTCATCTGCAATTCAGATTCAAAGAGAAGCAGCTATTCTTCTCACTCACTCAAAATAAATGAAAGTTTTAATTGAATTTAAAAAGAGAGAGAAAGAGAGAGAGATTGAAAAAAAAAATGCTGCTAATAAAATAAAGAAGCCTAGGACATCAGCATTATTGCAAGAAGTTAATAACCAACTACCACATTGCTAGATGGGCCGCCTGGCTAAGGTGCAAGTTATAAATCCCCTTTTGCAGTTACTTATCCATTCTGGCTTGAAGTTGAAAGAGGTGACACAGAACCAGGAACCTGAAGGCTAATTATTCATCCATTAATTAACCTGATCTTTATAAATTTCTTAAATATAAAAGCTCCATCCCAGACCTCATACCCAGAAGAAGAGAAAGGTATATCTAGAAGTTAGTAACAAGTCAAAGTGCTGTGTAGGTAAGTACTGGGATCTCCCCTCCTCATCTCAGTCTGATAGGAATCGGAAATCAAAGGGCAGAGCAAGCTATATTAAAAATACCAAGGGAAATATGGAGAGAGCAAACCAGCCAGGGCTCTTCAGCCTGACCTAGAATTTGTTTCATTAGCCCCATTATGATATTTACAGTTCAGAGCTTCTGCAAGACAGCAAAGACGACCTTTATGCAGTATAGTTCATAGGGAAGAGGTATTGTCAAACATAGGGAATGCCAGTAAAGAGGATCATGTAGTCAAACCTCAGGGGAAAAGAAACAAACAGTCCAATAGTTCAAAGGTACTTATTTATGCTATAAGCTTGATTTGCTAAGCAAGGCTTTGTTTTAAGTTATAATTTGATTGTTATTTTCACAGGGAATGCTGAGGTTAACCCTAATTCTGGCTGGCAACAACCAACCTTTCCATGATGAAATGGACATTTAAATTTGCAAATCAATCTTCAAAGTCAAACAAAAACATTTTAAGTACACATGTAATATTTTGAACACACACAAAAGTCATTCTGCTATGTTTTGCGAGCATAAACACATCAATTTACACTAATCAGGAATAACACTGAAAAGCTTAGACTACTATACAGCTACAAAACTATGTTTAAAAAGTTAAAAAACTAGATAAAACATTTCAAGAATGTTTATTAAAAAGTTAGATGCAGTATTCATGACTTTTGTATGAGTTGTATGAAAAGCCTGCCACAGTTTCCTAAAAACAAGAGAAGTTTTCTAATAAATACATTCAATTTGAAAGTATTTAGCATATTCATCCTACATTATCTGCAAACAAGACATTACCAATCCTACTTAAATGAAAGGAAGCAAAAAAAAAAAAAAAAGCTTAAAAAAAACCAGCCAAAATAGGGTGCCAAAGCAGCTAGCTACAGCAGTGCAAGTATTAATAACAAAGAAAAGATATGAAGTCGTAGATATTCTCTCTACTTGGTTCAATGAAGTGTTATATAGCTTCTTTCTAATTTAACATTATGGATTTTGCAGAAAGAAATGAAAACAGAGCAGTAAGAGTGAAGCACGGTATTCATGAAGACTAATAAAAAAAACAGACAAAAACTAACTGATTTGTTTGTTCGCATTTATTTTTTTCTTGCAGAGTAGCATATGGCAATCCCCTAGTGACCTTGGAGTGTCTACAGCTTTTTAATGTAAATAAATAACCCAGTGTGAAAGCTGACAACTGATCTGTGAAACAGGTGGTGAAACCTGCTAGTGGCACGTCACATTCATAATTTAAAACAAATCTCGACTGGGTAGAGAGTTTTAAGAAATAGCAAGGCTTCTCACTCCCTACCCAGGGCCATCCTGGAGAACGGGACACAGAATGCTGTCAGAATGGAGACTAAAAACAAAGCGTAAACTAGCAAAGACAACCAGCTTGGGCAAATCCACCCTGTTGGCCACGTTCAGAAACACCACATCCACAACACAGCAAAGCAAGTGACTCAAAATGTAGAACTAACAATAACTTACTGCAAAGCTATGTGACAGCAGACTGCCATCAAGTGCCTCACTACATCATTTTTGAACAGAAATAAAGGAGGAAAACAAGCATTTTCCAAAAGGGATTCTTAGGTAAGTACACAGAAGAGAAGAGATGATGAATGAACTGATTGCCTGCAGAAACCAAGGTCCAGGAAGCTGACATCCTGTGAAGGAGAACCCCGGTGTGGTGACACACAGCTAAAGCACTCAAACTCAAGGCAGTTCAGCAAATGCTTGTGATCGTAGAACAGATTCTCTAACTATCATTCAAAGTGAGATGGCTTTACAACTTTACCTGCTGGACATCTGCTTTAACAATCTGCCTGAAAATCAGCTTCATCTTTAACAGAAATAGCTTTTCAGTGGCAAAAAAGTGATATGAGCAATGACAAATGTGCCACATATTGCTTTCTCTTGTACAGCTGTATTACTAGAAGCACAGAATTTTCACTTTAGAAAACAAACCATAAAATTCACCCCCACCCCCTCAAAGCCCCCAAACAAGAATGCAACCCTCTGGCAATTCACAGCAAAAACGAGTTGGAGTGTATAAAGAGGACTCCTGTATTGACTAACACCTCAGGGGAGAGCTCTATGGCTACAGCAGCAGAATTTCATTGAAGTTTTATCCTTGTGAGTGTTCCTCTATTTCAAGCTAGGAGGTTTTTTGAGAATCTGAAACACATATGTTTCAAGTTCATGGGACTACAACACTCCGCACTGAGCACAGGCCTACAGTCTAAATGACAGTTTGGGGAGTCAAGTACAGATGTTAAAAAGAAAAAAAAAAAACAAAAAACCCACACAGCTATGGAGAAAATTGTTCTAAACACAGCAAAACATTCAAGCCTGATAACAGTGCCCTCTACTGTCTTCATCAAAAACAGTATTTTCTAAAATGAACAAATGTCTCATCAGTACTTTTACTAGAAAAATAGTGGGAAGCAATAATTGATTTATGATGCTTAATTTTAAGATTTAAGATTTGTAACAAATGATTTTTAAAACTTGAATAAATAACTATCTTCTGGGTTCTGTATAAATGCATTTAACACCTGTGCTGGGGAAAAGATGAGATTTGGAGGGCTTACTATTTAAAAAAACGTATTCACAGAAATTGTCAATTTTAAACATTAAACCAATAACATTTAGGTTTTCTAAAGAGTTTCATTGTTATTGTAATTTTAATTATCTTGGGGCATTAGATTTTTCAGTGGGCATATTATGCTTTTAAAGCTCAGCTTTTAAAAGTTACTATGTTTACTTACAAACATGTACGTATCAAGACTTTGCATTAATCAGCATCTCTAGCCAGATCCTGGCAAGTTTTCAGTATAGCTGTATCAGCATAAAATACAGCATGGAAAAGAATAAATACAAACCAACCCTGCCACCATGTTAATAGTACCATGCTGGCAAAACTGCTGTTGTGAATGTAGGATGCCAGCAGAAAAGATCTTTACTGCTTAAGCTTGTTCAGGATTACAACAGCTACTCCAGCAGAACTCCTCCTGTTGTCAGACCACCGCTTGTACCCTGGGAGTCTTTGCTGACAGAAAGAGGGTTGGGTAGTTTTAGCTTAAGTCAAAAGAAAGTCACTCGTGTTTTTCTGCCAAATCCTAGTAGAATTAAGTTGGGTTGTACATGAACAATAAAGATGACTAATCATGTCAAGAAATGCCAAGAACTAGAAGAGAGAGGAAAAAAAAAAGGCAGTACAGCTAAAAACAATCACTGAAATTGTTTAATACACAATAAAAAGTGTCAGAACAGATGACCATAAGTTAACCTAAATAAAAATCTATAAATCTTGAAGTTCACAGTATTTTCTATAAATATATTTAAATATTCAAACTGTCAATGTACCACAAGTATACTTCAGAAGAATTCTACAAAAACAGGTGCCCAGAAAGTACAAGGACAAACTCACTCCCCCTTACAATGCTACGACTAGGAGGACATCAACCTGCCCCAAGAGCTGTACCACTGTGTTATTAACCCAGCACTGAACCAAATGAAAATATCCTGTCTGCGTAACTTATAGCTCAGGCTTGATACTACGTTAATGTAATAGTAAATGTTTTTGACAGACTTTATACAGAGTAAGCTTATGATACCTCATGATACATCATGCGGATATTAACTGAATAATGCAAAAAACAAAAACATAACTTACTCAAAAAAAAAAAAATCAGTTTCCCCCCTTAAAAGAGAGACATTGGATATAAAAGAGAAAACAGATAACAGCAAGGATCATTTTAAGAACAGACATTACAATTCTGTTAACTTTACCTTTTCTGCAGAAGAGGCTCTTGAACGTTCCACACATGCAAGTATGGCTTCCACCGTGCATGTCAAGATGTAGACTGTAGTCATGCAGTCCATATTCTGGGTCAACATCATCCAGTACAGGTTTATTAGGTGAAAGGACATATTGTCTTTAAAAAAAAAAATTATAGAATTAAGAAAGGGAAAATGACTTAACAGAAAGAGATACGGTAGCCAACACCAAGAGGATCATTTTAGGAGAGGCTACAAGATGGCAAAAATCATTAGAACACACCACTTTTATTCTTTACTAATGTTTTTGAAAGTCAAATATCTCTAGTTTGTCATATTTTTTTACAGCTCACAAATAAGCTGTCTAGCCTAGCCAAAGGCAGAAAAAATGACAGTCAACTTGTACATCTGTGGAACTCCAAAATATGGACATGTTTACACTAAAAAGAAAAAAGAAAAAAAAAATCAGCTTAACTACAAATCTAAAAGCCAAGTGGCCACAGGTTTCTTTGGAAGAGACAATTTTGAATATTTTTGCCTGTGCCTAACCTACCAGAGAAACTATCTCACATAAATAACCAAAAGAATCCGAATTCCAGAGGCACTGAGCAATTCCTACAGAAGATCCTATTTACTATTAAGTGAGATGGTATTAACTTTTATTTTCTGGGTGAAAAGGGCTATACTGAGCGACAGCAGGCAAATAAAGGACTACAGGCACATACAACAGTGTCTGATCAGAAAGTGTGGGGGTGGGGGGGAAGAAGAGGGGGAATAAGTCCCAGAAATCATCCTCTAAAGCTTAAAGAAAAAAAAAAAATCTTTTCAAACAGTTTACTGCGTGTAAGGAAAAACAGGTACTATATTATACAAAGGAAGACAAATGCTTGGTAGGAAATACAGTCAGCTTTTCAACAGGACTGAAAGATAAAACAGGCACCATATTAGTTGACTAGAATTTTTTCTCCCCTACTGCACTACTAAAAACTATTTTCCTATGTCCTAAAATGCCTTCCTCTCCTTCAGATCTTTCAGACAGGAAGAAGGAATAAAAGGACTGGCTGTGAAAAGGAAGGAAGGAAGTACTTGAAAGGACAGTGCATTTGTGTCATTCTCAGTACAGAAAGTACTTGTAAGAATTGTATGATTAAATTATCTTCTTAATAGCATAACAACGGCAACATTTTAGTATGAAAATACTTCCTCTACAGCTTAGTATATAGTTATCCTAATTCTTACTTAGATTGAACAGGAAAGGTTGATTATTGCCTAAATATTAACCACTTACCAGCAATCATTTTCAACTCTAAAACTCAAAGCTTTACTCAAGAGATTATCTTTACCACCCACAAAGAAAACCTCAAACTTACACAGTAGCAGAACCCAAAGTGCTTCTCTCAAGAAGTTGATGATAATGAAGACTCGCCATAACAAAAGCAATTTCATTTTTTCCCTGAAAAGTTAATCAAAGTAGATGCATTTTCATCTGGAATATTTAGGGTTTTTTTCACAAGGTCTTCTGAGCATTAAAGTTTACACATAAATGTTGCTGCTTATTACTCTGACACATGTTACAATAAGGTTAATAATGGCTTATTTCAATAGATGGACAAGTGTTCCTATAACTGCTATTATCCTTTCATCAGAGTATAGAATGTATATAAAAGACCACAGCATTTCCATACATTGGGGAAAAGGAGTGAAACTAGCTATGCCACAGAAAAGTTATCAGCAACAATCCATGAATCTTACTTCTCTAGTTTCTAGTTACCATCTGAAACAGGATAACTAAGAAAGATCAAGTGGACCTTACTCTCAGCTGCTAAAGACCTAAGCATCAAGCTTATTTAGATATTTAATGGCCTGTTTACAAAGAGAGCTAACATCAGTGAGGAATACAGAGTTATTCACTAAAAGAAAGAGTAGTGAACTTAAGATCCTAGGTGTCTTCACCAGATAATGTACTCTTGGCAAAGTGATAAGACATACCTCATATAGGCCTGCATAGCTCAAAGAAAACTTTTGAGATCAATATCAGAACTAAACAAAGCCAAAAGATATCTACTTACTTCATGATCACAAAATGCTTGGATTCCAGCTCTTTCTTTATAAAAGAAAAATGCATTTCTAACTCCTATATTTCCAAACACATAAGCCAATATTCAAACTGTTTGCTGTCAACAATCTGTTAAGAGTCCTGTAGTGGGAAACTATCTTTTCCATCTCACTAGGTTACTAAATAGAAAATGAACCTGCTGCCACCCCCCTCCCCCAAAAATCTTGGCTATTCCACTACTTTTGTAGTGGAAAGTTACAACTAAAAGAGATATAATGACAGATAGATGAATTTATCAGTCATACAGTGTCTCAGTCTTTCTCTGTCCAAATACCAGAAATACCAAATACCCTTCCTTGGCTGTCAAGACTACTAGCATAAACATCTTCTGTTAGGCAGCTAAGCTATGTGTAAAGAACAAAACGTGTGATGTTTATGATTATTACACTCATCTACAATTAACTGCCTAATGTTACTCTGCCCACATAGAGAAGAAAAACACCTGTTCAAAAAAGTAGCGAAAAATATCCTAGAGAGAGAAATTCAATGGTTAACAACCTTATGAAACTTAATTATAACTGAATTATTTCCAAGTGCTGAAAGCATTACTACTTCCAAGCACAGGAAGAGTTAACACTGCTATCGAGACCAAGGGGACAGAGCCACAAGAATGCCAATCTATTCAATTTCTGAAGATACAAAAAAAGGGGTTGTTCAGTTGTCGAGCTTTTCATGACTTTTCTAGGCTTAAAGAGCCCATAACAGGCTTGCACAGGTCAACCAGTCCCAAGATTTCCAGGTAATGGATATCTTTGAGTAAGATTCAAGCATATATTCCTCCTATGGTTTTAAATAATTCTTCTGGTCATTGTGTACACTTGAGATAACAAGTGTTTTCAGCTAGAAAGAAGAAAGCTTTCAGCAACTGTTCATAGACTCCCTGAGGGAAGTTCCTTGCCCATGCCAAATAGTATGATCAAGTCTACCACATCAGCATTGCTGGGGCAGCAAGGAAGGGCTGCCATCCCTGAATTCAATCCAAGAGCAGAACCCTTGAGACAGACTGCAAAGGGCTCTAAGCCAGGTTTTCACAGTACCTTACTATGCAACTCACAGCAGACTTCTAGCCCCCAGTGTATTCAGTGCAAAGATAGATTTCTTTGGAGCAGAAGTCTACTTCAGATGTTCTGCACTGCTCTCTGAAGTTGTCCATCTCTATACACAGCTTAGAGAAACTAATCTCTTAACTTCGACACTTCAGTTAACCACGCAATACCAACAACCAAATATCCCCATAAGGGCACCAGTTACAGCATTCCTACCAATGGAATAGGATAGGATTACACGGTGACATAGACTAAAGGAAACAACTAGCAAAGTTGCCATGTGGGAACTCATCACTTAGTGCAGGGGACAGGGGAAGGAGGAGGAGGAGTGCCTTTCTCCTCAAACTGAGCTATTTAAAACATCTCTGGAATATCAAACTTTGATACATGAAGACTCCAAAACAAATACAGTACCATATCTACTATATTACGATATATAACTGATCTTTTAGAGTTTGTTTGGAAAGTACAGACACTCCAACTACAGCTTTTTAAAATACAATAAATCAAAAAGCTTCCCCTATCTGTATTTTTTATCCTTAGAGTTTAGACAAGATCTTCTAAAATCTTAAGAAAGGGGAAGATACAAAAAAAGTACAAGGCAAAGGAACCGTTTTCTTCAAATCAGCCATAATAAAGTATTGAAACAAAATGTCATCTTACCTTCCAAAGTCCTAGTAAGAGTCCTGGATTCAGACCAAAGAGTTGGACAAGCTTATCAGCACCAATTGCTACATTGGTTTTAGTCAGGTTAGAAAGGCTGTATTTAGCAATCAGGGAACGACGACGAGGGCTTTGAAAGGAACATACAGAATATAAAAACAAGACTATGGCTCCTTATTTATGTAAAATTTCACCCACATTTCATTTTTAGTTCTGAAGTTTGATCAACAGCACATAATTAAAACTATTTTGAAAGTATTCAGCATGCACAGACATAAATTTTACTTCTGGACAAATGCAACACACTAGCAGGATCTTGTCACCTAACAGGAAGAGAAACAAAAGCCACCACAGGATAGCCTAATATACTGCTGAAAAAGAGAAGATAAATTGATAAGCTCACCCAATTTTTTTAAGATATATGGAGAATTACTTATAATGTGTGTTGATACCATATGGAATCGTGGAATATTTATCAGCGTGAAGTAGGCTACTTAGAAGGTAAATTCTTCCCCCACAGAAATGAAATTTCACAGAAAGGACCAAACTGAGTATAGTTAATTAACAGGCTTCTATTAGAGGAAACTTTCCTTTTTGAGGAAATTCCTTCTAGATTTTGCCCTGTAATTCAAGTGATTTTGCTCCATAAACACCCTTTCATTCAAATTCATATTTTACAGGCATTCCTATTGGCTAAGGAGGCATAAAAAACAGCAGAAAAAAGAATCTGCATTATCTATTCAGAATGGAGAACCAACTCTTTCTAAAACACTTCACAGATTTTGGCTATTGTATTCAAAACTGTTCCTAGATTTCCCAAGAGTATCAGGGCAGTATCACCTACCACTATGTACTGCTAGCATAACAGTAGTAGATAGAGACTTCTTAACATTATCTTGATAACTGTATGATTTGGGGCAGGGAAGGGACACTAGCCCTTTCCATCTTTAAGTAGGTCAGGCTCATATAAACACAGGAATTTTCCCGAAGTCTGCATTAGCTCTTAGCTTTTCCTTACAATGAAGAGACCAAAGTCCTTGCCTGTGTGGGACTTTACTGTATGACAAGCTCTCTCAAACCTATAGTGTCCGTTAAAACACAGCAGATGCTGGCAAAATAAAAAATATCAGATGTAATTCCCTCCCAGTCTAAAAGCTTTACCTTCACTATACTTCGGTTCTCAGACTGTTTGGTAGCCAGCTGCAATCTGAAATGAATCCCTTGCCTTAAGCCCTGAGCAAAGAGTTCAGACTCCAGACCAAATTCAGAAGTTTCCCCGCAAAGCAGTCAGCTGCAACTGCACTGTACACTGTGCATGCTGCAGTTGGGCAGTCCTCCTCAAAAGCTTTAAACACTTGCTTGACAGCATCACCCATAGAAGAGCTTTTCTCTCTCAGTACATCATTTAGTTGACTTTCTACACAGTGTTTCTGCCTAATATCCTAATGTCACACAGACCTGAAAATCACCATCAGCAACAACTTTGTGTTACCAATAGGCCATACTAATATAATAGAATAGTAAATCCTTTTCTGATCAGGGTTTTTTTAGTGGTTGGTTGGATTTTTATTTTAAAACCGTGGACACTAAGGAAAAGAACAACTATATTCTTTTTACAGGGCATATCAAGACATCAAAAGAATATCCTTCAATTTAACTAACTTCTAATGAATATTGCCTTCTTGAAATTTTGAAGCATTATAATCTTGCTCTTAACATTCTGATAGCGCTTGTGAAATCATTATCCTCATGCATACTCACAATCCCTAACATCTCATGATTATGTTAAATAAATACATCAACTCCCTGAAACTTTTCTTTTACTACAGTCTACATATGAATCATCATCTTTGTGGAAACAAACTTGCCACATAATTAGACTGCAAGACTCCTAGGCTGGGCTGCTTAGCTGACTTCACACAGTAGGCTTACCTTTCCCATTCTTAGGCAAAGACTTTCCTTCTCTATGAGGAACCTTGTTTTCTGTATGTGAAAACAAAACTGTTTTCTTCATAGGTGTACTACTAGTTCTTTGAGGTGCACTGTGTAGTAAGTGTATGGCTTGTACTGCATGCTAACAGCAGACAACACAGACATGGAGAACTCCTTGCCAACAACAAATACATACATACTTCAGCTATATGAATGTATTCATATGTACATATACAACTAAGACCTCTAAATTCACATACACACCTATCACACTAAGTAAACATTATTGACAATTTATTAAGTTATATGCTAGATTATTATATCCAAGTAAACACTGATGTACTATTCCAATCTAAATCTCTCGCATTAAATTCCCCTAGATTCGCATTTTTCATTCATTCTCATTAGTATCTCTGCTTTAGATTTAGCTTTCCAAGGCAGGACCTATCTGTTAGTCTGACTCTTGTATGCCAGTAGCCACAGTAACATATGAATTCATGTCATAGCTGGCTGGATTATATCTGTTTCTTGTTAAAAAGCTCTACCAGCGAAGAACAGGACATAGGCTTTGGAAGAAATATTAGAGAGGCTTTCTAAGAAACAATTCACTTGTTAAGTCAAATCAAATTCACATAGCTCCTGCAGAGACATTATCAACCAGTAACATCAAAAAATTCCTCAAAAATCCTGCGTTAAGACTCACCCATTCTTGCTGGCAGCTCTGTTTTGCTCGGGAAGCAGTGGTGTCACTCCACATAGTTCTAGGGTTGATAAGACACTTAAGCATGGCCAACTTGTACTGTACCAGAATATAGTAACAGACGTGTCTTTAAATGATAGATCTGCCTGCTCCATTACATGTTCCTTTCCATTTTTGTCCTTCAGAACAATGACCCAACTCAAGCCAGATGCTCTGTTATTTAGGAATTGACCAGGGGTGAAGAGTTAAAAAATAAATAAATAAAAAGTTAAATTCCTATTAACTGTTACTTATATTTCTTGGACTAGATCACTTATAGGCTATATTCATATCTTCTCATCACAAAATGCATTTATAGCTCTATTTCCCCATCCCCCCAACTTTTCCAAAGCCATTAATATTCTCTACATAGTTCTCAAGTAAGCATCATCTGTGACAAGGCATTGCTTACCTTATAGCTTCTCTGTTTTTACATGGAAGACCCGTATGAGGATCTACAGGTTTAACAAGTTGCATTACTCTAGTTTTGACAGCAGCTATTTGTCTGAAGATGTATTCTTTCTTCCAGTATCCAGGCTTTCTATCCTGTACAGCAGCACAGCCCAAGGAAACAGTTTCTGTCTCAGAATTCATTTTCCAAATCATTCTTTTTGGTGGAAAATGACTGCAGTATATTTTCAGCCAGATGCCACTGAAAGAATAAAGAGGAAAACCATATAAATATCAGGAAGAGTTACTTAATTAAAAGCACAGACCAAGCATTAAATTACTTCAGCAGTACAATAAAAAGTATACTTGGCATGTGGATCTTGGGTACCGCAAACATTATGTTAGTGAAAAAATAAAGACCAAGTTTATCAGCAAATGGAGTTTGATCTAAGACTAAGTTTACAGAGGGCCAGAATGCGCTGCAAGGTACTAGTCAAGAAAACACAAAGGCACAGTTTGCACAGTTTCCCCCATTCTGATGTTCAGACAGCTCGTATCAGCTCAGTTCCTTGCAGCAAACATGAAGGCTCAGGAACCAGGACATGCTAGATGTCAGCATTCCTCATGGGCTACTGTATACTAGGTTATCTCAAAGAATATGGACTCTCTCAATATATTTCTTCTTCTGGAGTACATGTACCGAATGAGATTCACTTACGACTTGCTGCTCTACTATGGCAAAAAAGGTAAGTAATTCAATTAATTCCTACAATACACCAGTGACACCGATAAATATAACTATATATACAGAAAATATTCGACCAGTGCTCCATCAAGTAGAATCATTAGATCTTGGGAACTTCCCATTTTATGCCTCTCAATAGCGCATTGAGTATATGATTTTTAAAAAGCCTTCCTTCAGAGACCACCCCTTAAACACATTGAAGCAGATTTAAAAAAATAGTACAGATTAGAGAGAAAACAAGCAACAGGAAAAAAAGGCAAGTCTTGTCTGCCTTCCAGAAAATGCAGAATCTAGGATGAAGCTCAGAGATGCTCAGAGTTGGCCTAGACATGCTCACAGGGAGTTAAACTAAAACTAAGCATGCTTAAGCAGTTACTTTTGAAAATTCCAGCCTGAAAAAATGATGCATCCTCCTCATACAAGATTAGCTAGTCAAAAAAGCATTTTAATACCTCTGACTTGACAGTCAGGACCCCTCAAGTTTCTCACACAGATCCAACTGAAAATGGGGTGGAGGAGGACTGTTAGAATTACTTGTGTTTGGTGGAGGTACCACCGTCATGTCAATCCCATTCTGTCTTCCTCTTTTGAAGAACTCTGGACACAGTGTTCAAAAAAATATCCAACAAGAATAGCGGGCTTACATTTTTCCTAACAGGAAAACGCAAGTCACTTTCCCCCTCCCCTTAAAAAAGAAAAAAAAAAGTCTTCAGGAAAATTCAGAGAACACTGAATACAAGAAGGCACAAGAACTCAAACAATAAGCTTTGAATAAAGAGGAGAGATGTCTTTGACAGGCTGTCATCGAGTGGAACTGAGCTATCATCCAGCCAGTCTTATTCAGCACAAACAGTCCAATAAGCATGTACCCCTATAACCCTCTGCTGTTAACCAGTACCCCCCTCCCAAGAGGGACATTCTCTTTTTAACAGGGAGAGATATTCAGCATCTGGTTGCATGATGCAGTTAGCAGTAGGCATTTCCTACATTCTCTGGCAGTGTAAGTCAAATGAAGTCAGATTTGGCACTAGTGCTTACCACTCTTCTCCTTACTCTCAGCTACATAATCCTTCCTCCACGTAACAGCATTGTGCAAGCATACAGGAAGCTCATAAATCAACTCACGGCAGAGAGAGAGAAGAAAAAAGAGGGGGACTTGGAATCACAACTGCTTGGGGTAGTATCATTGTCCTGTCAACCTCCTTCTACCCTCGACTTCTGAAGAATTCAGGGTAGGCAGATCAAAAAGGCATCCAACAGGGAAGCATTGATTTGTCTCTTTCACAGCAGGATACCTACCACTTTTGCCTCACAGAGCTAAGTTTAAGACTCATCTCAAGGCCTCTTATTGGACTTTGTTACAATGAAACAAGTGCCAGAATCAGATGAAGTTATAACAGCAGACTATATAGGAAGAGATTTTCTCATTTAAACACCAATGCAATAGGAACCTGGAAAAAAAAAAATTAATAACTAGAATCTCTGGGTATTGCTTTTTTCTCATACAAGCCAGGCTCTCTCTTCTTGATCCTTTCACAAACTAATGATACTGGTAGGAGCTTTTTGTGAGCCCTGTACACTCAGCCACTTATAAATGGGCATCAATATTTTTCTGTGTCCTTTCTGCTTTCATTTAAAAGTCACCACAATTTGACAGGAAGAGGTAAAACAGCTAAAACCCATCAGTGAATCACTTGACTAAATCAAATCACCTGTAAAATTCTGAAGAAAGAGCTAAAGAAGTAGGACTTCAAAAGTTATGAGAGCTATGATAATCCTACAAAGCCACAAGCTACACCTGCCACTAAGGATGGCTTGAACCAAGTAGCCCGTGCTGGTGCACATGAACTACAAACAGAAATATATGCAAATTTTATATCAAAATAAATGCTAATAGCAACATTTCAAGGCAGTGTATTTACTTTTGGTACCTAAGTCCCATTAACTTTAATGGGATTTGCACAGCTAGAAATCCATGCAACACATTGTACTGTGAGCTATGCAGTACATTTTCAACAGAGTAATTGCCAGTAGGTACTTGCACCAATGCTCTGACATCAACGAAACTAAATTAGAAAGGCTCATAACTTGGGGAAGCTCAACTGCTGTGAGATTAAGACTAACACTTATGCTTTCCTTTTCCTTACTTGTCATTGGCCAAATCATAGAACTGCTTATTCACACAGCCAGCACACAACAGGGACACAGCATCCAAATAGGAAAATATCTTCAGCAGCATTTCTGACGGCATGCTGGGGAAAAAAAAAAAAAAATACTGATCATCACGAAGATGATTAGGGGACTGGAGCACCTCCCCTATGAGGAAAGACTGAGAGCTCGGTCTGTTTAGCCTGGAGAAGAGAAGGCTGAGGGGGATCTTATCAATGTATACAAGTATCTAAAGGGAGGGTGTCAAGAGGATGGGACCAGACTCTTCTCAGTGGTGCCCAGCGACAGGACGCGATGCAACGAGCACAAACTGAAACACAGACGCTTCCATCTGAACATGAGAAAAAACTTCTTTACTGTGAGGGTGACAGAGCACTGGCACAGGTTGCCCAGAGAGGTTGTGGAGTCTCCTTCTCTGGAGATATTCAAAACCTGCCTGGACAGGGTCCTGGCCAACATGGTCTAGGTGACCCTGCTTGAGCAGGGGGGTTGGACTTAGTGACCTCCAGAGGTCCCTTCCAACCTCAACCATTCTGTAATTCTGTGAACATTGTTAGACTTACCTGCAAACTACAGAAATGACAATGGCTAAGAATTTCAGCCCCAAACTACAACAAAAGTGATAGAGATTACGAGTTTGAGAGTTCACAAATCAAACCTTAAGAATTAATTTGCAGAGTTTCGATTCTAAGTTGTTTCTTTGACCTAAAAGATTTGCTTAAAACAATTCACCACAACTTATTCAAGTGATCCAGGACATTATGTGAAAGTTATCATTTTGCATTTTCGTTATAACTTTGTTATCTTTAACCCAGTTTGACATGAAGCTACCTCGTTCAACCTCAGTCTCTCACTGCTTGTATCATGATTTTACTACTTAGTCACTAAACATCAGTCTTTACCAAAACTGTGGCATCAGGATGCATCAGCACAGAAATGTCATAGTCAGGCAGCAGGATCGTGGTATACTTCATCAAAATCCTCAATCCATTTGTGCTCAGGGGTATTGCACAGTTTACATTTCTGTCAACAGAAAGATGTAAACTTCAAAATAAGAGTTGTGTGACAGCTTAAGACTAATTGAATATTTCTGTGCATCTGTCTGGCTTCAGGTGCCACTGCCATCTGTGAAATCCCCCTGCTACTGGTTTTTCGCAGCCTAAGCGCACCATGCACAGCATAACCTGGAGTTAAGTCAGCATGATTTTTGTATTAACATACAGAAACCTCATACCCTTAAAACAGTATCTGGTAACTGCACAGAGGGTTTTTTTTGTTTTTTTGGGTTTAAGTATTTCATACTCTAATTTTTTGGAGCACAGCAGTATGCTAGCATCAAAATTGCCACTGAAAATATAAGCTTCTGTGAAAATCAGTATCTCAGCCAATTCTCTCTCTTCCATTTAAAACTGGGTCATTTACAACATTTGCTGCTTTATGGTAATACTTTACACCAAAAGCCTATACTTTTTAAATACAGAATACTGCCAACACTCCAGGGTTTGTATTAAAACTCAGGACCTCAGCTGCACTAACAGATAGACAACCATGCCAAAACTTCCATGGCTAGTATGTGAAATCATTCAAACACTGTAAGCCCAAAGCAGTTAATGCATTTATTCCAGACAGAATTCAGAAGCAACTGACTGCTTGAAAAGTTGCAAATAGGCTAAAATACAATGCTTGATCTAGAATTCTCAACAGCAGTTTTCACAACCATACTATCATTTTGTTGTTGAAGGGAAGAGAAAGGAGTATTTTTTCTTCTTTCTCTTGTCTGATTAAGTCTTTCACACAAAACTAACAGCATAAGGGATTGAATTGGCCTTAAAAATGGAAAACAGAAAAATGATTTACACAGAAAGTTACCAAAAGTTAAAAATATTCCTTCTTCTATCCAGAAGAGGAAATTAATCTTTCATGTAAAGCAATCTTTTTTTAAGCAAAAAAATTTCAAATAGAAAAAACCACAATTCATGACCATTTTGAAAGTGCACTTTCACTCTCAACACGCACCTTGCAGCAAATGAGCTGCAACCACTTTATTCCTCCCCCTCATCCCAATCCACCATTCTAAGCCTCCCTATACAAAACAACAAGTATCAAGAGAAACATCAGAAAGTTTATTCCAAATTGGCTTTTCTTGAAGTAATACAGTAACTATTTTGATTTTTAAAGAACAACATAGCTCATGACTCACAAAGGAGTTGCTGAAGGTCTTGTACAATTTAGAAAACTCCTACTACAGGAGGCAAGGGAGAACCATGCCTGAAAACTTCAGTGGCTCAACACAAGACCACAGAGTACGCCAGGAAAGCAAATCTTTTATTTTGAACAGAGAACATCTGACATGGAAATATCCAAGATACGAACATATGTGGACCTATCTTTTAAAAAATAGGTAACTTAAAATCTGCAAGGGTTCTTCCACTCTTATCTAAAACTAAAGACACACTCACCTCTCAATGCATACATTAGGTTTCCATTTTAGGGAAGGTGTCCAATAATGACTTTTAACTTCTGCATTTTCAGTTTCAGAAAATTCCACAGGCCTGGCAGCAAAACTCGATCTATTTCTAGAAAGTAAAAGCTGTTAGGAGTCAAATCATCATAAAAATGAAGAAAAATGTATATTGTGCACACCTAGACACCATGTGTCAACTGAGATGAGATTCAAGGGATACATTACATGATAACTCATTATTAGCAGCTCACAAGTTTGAGCGATTACCACCAAGTTCAAATACCTGACATCAAGAAAATGTTAAACTTGGGTCTCTCTTCTATGATCATTCTCTCACGATAGCCAGAAGTGAATAGCATCGTCACCAAATCAGTTTGACACTGGTAGGGAGATCTATTCCCATTACAGACAACTGCACCACTCTGGTCACCATAATCAAGCTCCAGAGAGGTCCCTGCAAGAACTCAAACTCACTGTGTTAACCTTCTGTTTCACAACATGGCTAAAGACATTTTTTGAACTATCCAATATTGTCAAGCCATTAAAAAAAAAAATTAAATAAAATAATATCAAAACCCAGTTAGTTAGTCCAATTGGAAAGATGAGTATTGATGTTTTTATCTACTCATTAATACATAACTATTTGGATCCAGATTACTTTTTCTTACCAAAGTAACTTTGCATATTCCTAGAACAAATAAAGTCATACAAGCTAACTTGTCACACATATTTTCCAAGGTTTTCTCATAGAAATAACCTTCTAAGTTGTAATTACAAATACTATCTTCAAACCACACACAAATTTCTAGATGAAGTTTCTGTGATACCGCAGGGCAGGCAGAGCTCTATTAGTGCTACATGGTTTATATTGCCAGCTGGCTTTAAAACACCCGGTCAATCCAGCTCTGGGTTTCTAAGCAACCAATTGATGCTGGCAAAAAAGAAATCAAAATTGGAAGTACATGCATACTGTGTACATTTATTACATCCATGTACACTTAAACACTATTCTTAAGATTATTTTATGCTCAAGAAAAAATTAAATTCAGAAAAGAATAAAAAAAAAGAATAACTCTGGCCTAAAACGTCAACTGTATTATGTCAGAATCCCTGAAGTTTTACTGGGAATTGTCATAAGCACCTATCCTCCTCACACAGAAAGATATATATATTTCAGTTCAGGTGCTAACCTAAAATAGGCAAACAAAATTAATAACAAGAAGAAAGTAACTGTATGTCAAATACAACCCTGAAGGTCAAGCAAATGTTTTACTGGTGTGTATTATTATCAACAAGTACACTAAGAAAATCAGATGAAATACCAGCTTGAATGAGTCAGTAACAAATAGCATTTTTCAAAAGCCATTAAAGGAATTCAGAGGCACAAGTCCTGTTCAACAGTAGTGGAACTAGCACATCTGTATCTGCCGGGGGGGGGGGCAACACGTCCCAGACTATTCCACCGTTATCCACACTCAAAGCACAAAGACACCTCGTTTGGGCATACCCCACAGCGACATACCTATACAGATTCTAGCTAGCTCCAGGACCAATTCAGATTGGGAGCTGGATCATGGATTTTGCACTACACTTTTTTAGCTGGTATAAGAATATTCTGCATTGCCTGTATTCAGCCCTTCTTGCTCTCATTTTAACCACTCCTTGCATACCCCTCTTCCCCTCCCCAGGAAGGGATCTCTGGCATATAGGAGGCTGTCTTCAGGTGCCTTGAAAACTTGCACATCATTTCTACACCTTTTGTAAGCTTCATTTTTTAAAGTATTGAATTTTTCATTTTCCAAAATGAAAACAAAATGAAGATATGAAGAAACAAAATCAGAAGTGCTTGTGAATATGACTTAATAACCAGCCCTTGAACTGTAGTAGGGTCAACTAAATTAAAAGCACAAAATGAAAATCAAAGAAGCCACTGTATACCGAAACTCAAGACCTTCTGTCCTTCTCAGTGACATGAGAATCACAGCAGCAAATCTGTTACATAAACTATTTCACTCAGTTTCATAAATACTGTATATATAAAGATTTTAAGTTAAACAAAATTCTTTCATACCACACAGAGAAAGCTAACCTGCTCATGTTAAAAATCACTGACAGCTATTTCCCTCCTCTTTAGAGATTTCTTCAAGTAACAATTGAGAGGCTCTAGCTTTGAGGCACAACAACCTCAAGTGCTATTTCATTAGCTTTCAATTTGTGGCACAGTTTTGTAGCAGTACATTCACTTTAGTACCCTGGAGTACTTGAGATGTGAATATTGCTTTTTTGCTGGTCAGGGAACAAATCTATTTCAAAGAATGCATAGCAAGTTGAACCTAGTGACAAAATGTGGCTCCTTTTCTAAAGTTAAGATATACCTACAGATAAACAGAAATGATAGTAAGATTTTAACATCTATTTTTTAACTCAACTAACAATTTCAAAGTTTTTTAAAAGGACAGGTATTATCCATTTTTTCTGTAAGTTAATAAAAGAGGAATGACACAGCTATTACACCCAGGGTTATACAAAAGGATTAGCAGAAAAACCTGCTTTCTCAACTCTGCTTCTAAAACTGGTGCTCTACGCTTCCGGAAGCTGAACCTCTATCAGAAGAACTAAGCTAGTGACACTTTTTACAATGAAATCCTTCCATGTCTTGTAAGGTCTGACTACCTTGGACACAGATACCTTAGCCACTAAGCCAGCTAGTCCTTCTTGGACAAGCTTATGATGCTACCTAGTCTGAACTCAAGCACTTACCTGGGTTTTAGTCACACTATTCAAACAGAAAACCTACAAAAATAATGTGCTAAAGTTTTCTCACACACCTGGGAAGGCAGGCTGGAGCCCAGGTTTCATTTTACCATGCCCAGTTTTTTACAGCGAAACCACCACCAAAGCCCATGGTGTGTATCTGGGGGTGCACCACCTCTCCAGAGAGGCCCCACAAACCCACCGCAGGGCCAGGGCAGAGGGAACACTGTGCCCAGAGCCCGAACCAACAGCCCTGAAGTGGCAGCAGGCCTGGGGCTGGAAACCAGGGCAGCGAGGCCAGGCAGGGCGCTTCCCCGAGGCACCACGGCAGGGGAGGAGAAAACACCAGGGGGCCCGGCCAGGAAGGCGGCAGCGCCTCGGGCCGCGCACGGCGACGGTTACCTGGGCCCGGGGGCGAGGGAGGGCGGCGCGGCCCCGGCGGCACCAGGCTGGGCCGCCCGCCCCCAGCCGCGGCTGTAGCGCCGCAGGACGCGGCCGCGGCCCATCGCCATGCCGAGCCGCTGCCCCGCTGAGAGCACACAACGCCCTGCGCCGCGCACGCAGCCCCTCACGGTTAACGGCCGGCAGAGCGGGGGGCGGGGCGCAGCTTGGCCGGCACCGCCTGTCTCCGCGCCGCGCCGCCGGCGCTTTGCATCGCGGTCGCTGTAGTTGCTTTCCTGTGAAACGTTTTTAATGGCGGGCGCAAGAGGGAGTTTCTGTAAACTACCATTCCCAGGGCCCGCTGCTACTTTTTCCGAAAGATTTCCGTAAGAACAATGGCGAGGCGCAGCTGTCGGCGGGGAAAGGGTACTGTGAACTTCTGAAGTGAAGCACAAACTGCAGGCCAAAACTCAGAGCAGGAGACCGCACTGATTCTTCTTTAAGGGCGCTCCCCTGCGGCACCCTGCGTGCAGGTGTTGTAGAGGAGAGGAGCCCTGGAAGACAGGTCGCGGTGGCATGCAGGAGAAACTTTTAGTTTAGCATAAATCACACTCCGGTAATAGCATTTTGAAGCCGTCTCTTTTGCCTCGGCATGTTTTCTGCCTCTCTTGTGCGAGCTAGGCAGTGCAGCGAGAAGCTGCAGATCTCCCCAGGGAAGTGGCTGCTCGCACCCTCAGGAAGGGTGATCTCGGGGACCTGGCCGTGCCTGAGGTGGCGGCACCAACCCCCCCGCAGGGAGCCTTCCCCGCGCCCTTTTGTATTTTTGCAGGGTATTTTTGCAAAACAAAGTATCTGGACGCAAGCGGGGTGTCTGAGAGCTGGAAGATCTGGCGATGATAGCAAACACGTATCTATGCAAAGGGATCAAAAAGAAGAAACTCTTCTGTCGGCTGCTCAGAAAGGTAAGACGGCCTGTAGTTGCTAGTGAGCGGGAATAGTGTGCAATGCTTGAAGAGGCTAACCCACAGGAAAGTAGACACTGTGTTGTAGTTGAGATTTTAGAGCCCCAAAACTCTGGAGCTGAAAAATCACAGTTCTCAGAAAACCAACAAGTTGACCTCTCTTCTTTTTACATTATACTGTTTCCAGCGATTGACATGCTTTAGGGGGTGTGTTACACAAGTATAATAGAAATTCTATAGCTTCTCCCAAATAGCTTGTTAGTGTTTAAGTCAAGAATCTGTCACATCAGGGATAAGATATGGTAGTTTCTCATTTCCATTTTTCTAAAGAAAGACCTGTCACAAACAATCCATCTTTTTTACTTCTAGTAAAATTGGCAAAACTCTTTGTTTTTGGAAATGTTTCTGTTGTAAATGAGATTTTTGCTAGGTAACAAGTAATTCTCCAGTTAGCTCAACATTGGCTAATTTATCTTGCATTTTTTTCACTCTCTCCCTTCCCACCTCACCTGTTCACCAAGTTAATTAATCTGCTTAGAACTGCATACTGTTTCGGTAATTTGCTTCCAGTTCCAAAGGCAACTCATACAGAGTTTACACTAGTAATATTAGCACAGTTAGATTGAATTTAACATTCAATTCCAATGGAAAACTAAATAATAGATAAATGCAGCATACAAAGAATTTATATAGTAGACTAGCTGACAAGTGGTTCAGCACTCTGAATAGCTAATGTACAGGAAGCCGATTCCTTGTAAGATCTGCAACAATCACCTAATGTTTCTATATGAACAGTACAGGTAGAGATCTTCTCAGCCATCCAGTTTAGTCCTCTGCTATCACAGGTATCCCTGGTTTTGTTTTGTTCTTAATGAACTCTGCAGGCTAACCTTAAAATTAGTTGCAGTTCTTAACTTGTTAATACTTTTTTTTTTCCTGAGGATTAAAATCTATTGTCTTTAACATTAGTAATGCAAGGGGACAGTTTTTAAACTGTGAACAGAAACAGTTTGCTGCTGAAATGTTACTGTTCCTTCTACTTTTCTGTAATGTCAGACTATACCAGTAGATGATCTAACTTGCCCTCTGGTATATGACAAACCTTTACATTTCAGCTAGTAGTCCTTAGTCTAATAACTTGTGGTTGACATGAATCACCCAGAAACTACAAGACTTGACTGATCTGGTATCACTAGCAATTTATTTACTTCACGGATCATTCTGAAGGGCTATGGGGAAAGAGAGGGACTGGATAAGTTTTTCTGATCGCTTGAATGCTGCCCACAGGTGGTATGTTGTGGTGGCCTAGTCTAGACATTAAGTAGAGAGTTGAAACACTTCGTTTTACATCTCTGCACAACACTAAACTACAGATTGTTTCAAAGATGTGTACAGTGAACATCAGGATTTCATCAATCTGGAACATGTCAAAATCTAATTAAGTTGCTTTTGTACACTGCTACTTAGTTTTCTAAAATCTGTTCCACTTCATCATCTTTAGTTCAGCTGCGGTTGAAACAAAACTTCCTGTTTGGGAATGAAGAGGGATGAAGAAGATAAATTTCTTGTAGATTATAGTAATTCACTCTGATATTTATAATTTTCTTTCTCTGGTAATTGGGTAGTTTGTGACATTAGTTTTATCACAGGGTGCCTGTCATTTTGGTTCTTCTCATTCATTTCAGCAAAAAGTGGTTGCTACATAATTAGCTTCAGAAATTCTAAATGCTTTGAAAAGGTTTGTGAAAAACTTCAACTGATGAGAAGGCTGCTGGAAAAAGGGTTATTAAAGTTTCCTCACTAATTTGCACTTTGCTGCAAGGCATACTTTGCTACTTAAACAAATCAGTAATTTCTTCCTCAATTCTCAAAGAATATTTTATAACAGAGACTCTCATATGATTTTTTATCAGCATGTATACTGGCACTTTTACTAGTACGTTAGAACAAATTACATTGTAAACTGCAGTTGACTATCAATAAATACATATTTTGGTGTGATAGCCCTCCTTTTTATTGTTCACTTGATTGAGAATTCATAAAATCAATTATTTTCAATCAGTTTGTGCAATTTATAAGCTTACACTGTTCTTTATTTTTGCTTTTTACCTCCCTTTCTTTGATTAAAGATTGCTATAAGTATGGGTTTATATGGTAGCTTGAATATGGTGATGCTAAATACCTAGTTACTATTTTTGAAAAACTACTTTCATGTCAGCATGAGAGCTGTAGCAAATGTTACTCTGGATCTTGAAAACACCTAGTAGGAAAAGAGGAAAATAATAAGGCCTAATATAGAAATATAAATATTCCATGCAAAACAGAGACGTTTTGTGATCTCCCTCTTTTAGTGTTGAAGTATTATGGAAGCTGTTACTGGAGTTTTTTCTTCTGCAAGTATGAAGTCTACCAAAATGTTAGTTGAACTGTAGACTAATAGAAGATAATTTATATAATAAAGCTATTCAAGTTTTATTATCCAAGGTTGTAATTCCTGCATGGTTTTCTGTCTATTTCAGTGAAAGAAGCTGGAAGAGACTTCACCTATTTTATAGTGGTGCTTGTTGGAATTAGTGTTACAGGTTTGTTTGGTTTTTTTTTCTAACTATATTCTTTATTAGAAGAACCGTCTCATGAATTCCATCTGTTTGGATTAGTTTTCACTTCAGCAAACTTCTTCTTGTTTCTGTTCCAGGTGGTTTGTTTTATGTGATCTTTAAAGAGCTGTTCTCTTCTTCCAGTCCAAGCAAGATCTATGGAGATGCCTTGGAGAAATGCAGATCTCACCCTGAGGTTGGTTTTTGAACCTTAGTCATAAGATTTTTTTTCTCCCTAATTATTGTCTCTTTTGAGTCAAAAGTTTGCACCAGAAATCTCACAGCAAAGGTACAGGAATGTCCACAGGACACTTAGTAGACAAACAGGAGCAAGATTTAGCTGGCCAGAGGAGGGTCAGCTCCAAATCAGAACCTGTACTAGGTCAAGTTGATCCAAGCACCGCGCCTACGTGAATTAGCCTGCTAAAAGGCAAGTGCATTGATTGTACCACAGCACAGCACACCGATGCAACTACAGAGCATCTGACCATTCAGAGCACGTGCTTTTGTCTCTGTATAGAAAATCCTATAGACATACCTGAATGCCTACTAAATATGGGTACTTGCAGAATTCTCCAGATCAGGAAGGCAACTGCTCCCACTTGGGAGTCTTTCCTCAATAGTTATTCTGTTGTGACACTTCACTAGGGTACTGTCATTGTGCAAAGCATTGCATAAACAGCCAGGAATTTAAACTCTTAATTTGAAACAAGATTGGCAAATCACTGTGGGTAAAAGGAGAAGAGAAAGATGGCAGTCATATGGTCACATAGTCACATAGCATAGCTGGTTATAAACAAAAATCAGTCTAAAACTAGACCCTAGAAAGTCACTATTTCAGGAAAAAAACAGTGACTGCTTGAAATAACTTTCCAGACAAGGTTGCCGCTGAGGATAACCTAGAAATGAAGTGAAAAGTTGTCACTAGAAAAATAAAGACTGCTTTGGAACAAGTTGTTACAAATGAGATTTCTCTCCAATATCTAAACCATAAAATCATCCTTCCTTTATAACCAACTTTAAAGTAAGTCTAAAGCTAGGTTAATTTGGTATGGTTTTACAGATATGAAATATATGTATTTCTTAAACAGTAGTGTTTCTTCTCATTAGATTACATGATGGGGAGTTCATTTTCATTTTAAACTTTGAAACAGTCAGATATCCTCTTAGAGGAGACATGAGCAAACATTTTTGTGGTTTTTTTCTCTCCCTTCTACATAGTATGTCTTCAAAGTGTGATGTATACAGTAGGAAAGGAGATTAAAATGGCATAATCTCAGAAGGTTGTACATGTGAAAGATAATAGTAGGATTTATTGTATTTATATGCCTGTAAAGAAATCCACTGAAATACAGAAATCATACTGAGGAATTTTTGACACACAGTTCTCTTTCATAAACTCTTGCCTTCTCCTTGACATATCAGACTCACAAGGGGCATTTTGTTGAAAGAGAATACACTCACAGCAGGGACATGAGCTGATACTAGAATGTCTG
Source organism: Apteryx mantelli (assembly GCF_036417845.1). Taxonomy (NCBI): domain Eukaryota; kingdom Metazoa; phylum Chordata; class Aves; order Apterygiformes; family Apterygidae; genus Apteryx; species Apteryx mantelli. Next base: position 63,685,401 of record NC_089979.1, read on the forward strand.
TTTGAATGTGATACCTTCTGACAACTCAAACCTCTTTTCTGTTGTAGATAATGGCCGTTTTTGGTGAACCCATTAAAGGTTATGGCGAGGCAACACGACGAGGAAGACGACAGCTTGTCAGGTGTTCTTTGGTATTTGTCCTGTACAGTCACTAGTTTTTGCACAGCAAAGACACTTTAGCTTACATTGTTGCAAGTTAGATCTAGATTACTGCACTAACAGGGTATGTGACATACCTTGTCACTTTTGAATGGAAATGAAATGAGTATTTTTGTGGGACCTCTTGTGTGGCAGATACCAACATTTAAGAAATATTTGGGCACAGTTTTTAGGTGAAAGAGATTTGTTTGGTCTGTCTGAGGATGTAGAATTAGAGACTGTACTTGCAAGCGCTGATAGCGTTGACATGTTGACATCACCCCAGAGTTAGTTTTACAAAATCCAAATGCTAGGCTCTTGTTTAGTGAGAAATTAGCTAGCGCTGTTAGCTGAACTGCTAACCTTATATTTACAGGACAAGAAAACAAACTGGAAGGGGATATTGAAAGTGAGAGAAGTCAGCCAAAGTTAGGCTTATTTCTTTGTCGTAAGTGTAAAGAGGTACAAAGGGACGTGGGTGCTATAATGATGTCTGATCTCTAAGGCTTTTGACTGTTAGAGGTGGATTTCACCACTGAATTAGACACCTGAACTATATACTCAATGCAGTGCATATAGAATATAAAAGTCCAATTGTGGGTGCCTCAGAACAGGAAATGGCCAGTATGCTAAAGGGAGAGCTGCTCTCTCCAAAAAATAGGACAAGTCTTAATAGATTAGCACTGAGGCACAGGCATGCATCTAGGGAACAGGGAGACACTCAGATCAGACTGAATTTTATAGCCTGAAACACTCTAATAAGAATGAAATTGTTCTTTGAAGAACAGTGGAGGGATTTTTCTCCTTTTGAAACAATAATTCCATATCAGGCCAGAAAGAACAGGAGAGATGCTAACTTTCAGGCTTTCACAATCCAAGCTGGTCAGTTTAAAGCAGGTAGGATTTGGCTGCACAGGTTACAGTCACTGCAGTGACTGTATGTCCCCAGTTGATATGCAGCATTGACTGCCCATTGCTTTTATTACTTTCTGGTACTTGAGGCTACAGGTCTATTGTGTATTTAACAGAACAGCTCTCACCTAAACCTTTTGTGAGTGTGTCTATTTATTGCTCTCCTGATGAGGTAAAAAAACAGAACTAATTTTTATAAAACATAAATCTTCCCTGCCCTGTAGTCCAATAGGAACTTTGTCTTTACTGGGTTCTTTGACTTGAATTTATTCAAGCAGGTTTCATATAGTATGGGATACATAAGCCCAAATATAAAATTTGAACCATGAAATTGAGATTTTTAGGAGAAGATTGATTTTTTTACTTTGAACTGATAATTTATCTTTTCATCAGACTGTGTGAAATGGTGGTGTTCAAAGTGGAACTGCTAAACAAAAAGAATACAAACAGTAGTTTTAAGCATCTCTCTGTAGAACAACTATCTGGAAACCTGAATGTACAGTTAGTGTTGTCCTAGTATTTGATTTTCATCTTTTTGAAAGTCTATTTTAAACAGCTTTTTGAGCCAATGACTTGGTAAAATGGTAGAGCTCATGTCTGTGACATGAAGATGACTTTAGATGTCCCAAAATGTGCACAGATTTATTGTGCATGTACATCTTGAACGTGAATTTACCACAATGAGACTCTTGATTCATATTTGTTCCCTGTAACCTTCCATATCACCTTAAACTGTATTGAAAGTTTAATTCACAGTGTGTATTTAGGTGTGACTAATGGAAAGAAGAGCTTGGTAGTGTGCAGCAGTTAGTAATTTCAGTAGGAAATCTAAACTGGCACAGAATTCTAGTCTGAGCATTAGTTTCTGGAAGTGGTCATCTAGAAAGTGACCTGACCTTTCTATTTATCTAGTATTTGGCTGTAACTTAAATACCAGCTTTTGAGCTGGAGGTCTGATATGAGTGCCAAAGTTATACAACTTCAATAAAACAAAGTTATTGCCAAAATAAGTAAAGCTTATAGTAAATTGCTTGATGTGACTCTATTAATTAACCTGATAACTACGTTGATTGAGTTCTTTTTGCATATTTTGGCTTGGCAACTTAGTTTAGGTGCCTAAAGAGACCTGCTAGTCTGGGTCATTTCTTTCCTAAAGGTCAGGTTCTGAATCTAAGGATTCTTTAGAATAAATACAGGAAAATTCCAGAATCGTCAACTGTTAGATTGTTGTTGAGTTTTGAGGGGAGGACTTGCATATCAGTTTCTTTCAGTAAGCAGCGAGGACATGTAAGCATCTCATCTGTTAACCATTTCTCTAACCAGTCTAATCTGTCTAACCATCTCTGCTTAACAAGCTCTTTTTTCTAACTCTCTGCTGCTCCCAATATACCTACAGTAAAGCTTGGGAAGAGAAATGGAGAAGGAAGGAACCCATGGTAGCATGTAGACTATACGATAAGCATTGGAATACACTTTCTCCCGAAGTAGTTCAGCAATTCCTCTAGATAAGAAGTTGAAGTTTGAAGTTTAACTAGCATATAATATGTAGCCTTGCCTGGTGGGCTGAGTTTTTGTTTTACTATTCTTAGTCACATTGAATACATAAAGGATGGACTGAAACATATGCGTTTGAAGTTCTATATTGAGGGCTCAGAACCAGGAAAGCGGGGAACAGTCCATGTGGAGGTCAAAGAGGTATGTTCATTTGCTAGATATAGCTGACAAGCTTAATCTCACATGTGTACTACTGAAGAGGAAAACAGAGCCTGAAATGTATTTTCTCATTACAGAATCCTGAGAGAGGAAGATTTGAGGTCCGCTACATATTTGTGGATGTTGACACCTTTCCTAGAAGAACCATTATCATTGAAGACAACAGATAGCCAAAGATCGAAGCTGATCAAAGTTGCTGTCTCATCTCCCTGAGTACCGGATGCGTAGCTTGTATACACATGAACTGTGTGGTGTTCTCAATTATATCTTGAAGCATTGGGGTTGTGCTGCAGGAAGTATCCTCTCAGGGCCTCCATTAAGGTCTTTCCTAATAACAGATACAGGACCTGAGGTGAAGGAAATGAAAAACAGAGTCATCACTTATGGCAACTACTTCTGACATAGGAAAATAACAGCACATAAGGAACTGTTTAATGCTGGCTAATATGTCTACACACCCAAAAACTAAGTCTTCCAAGGTCTGAGGTCTGGGGAGGTTTTTGTCTTCCTTTGCTTGTATTTTCCAATAGCCCTGCAATAAAGAAAGTGATACTGAAAGTGTGGACAAACTCATTATTTTCATTCTGGATGCCTTTGTGTAGATAAAGTAAAATAAGAACACGTGTTTACTGATGCAACAGAGGTCTAGCCCAGGTGAATCTAAGAATATAAATTGTGGAGACCCATAGCAGGTGACTAGAGATAAAGAATGTTCAATATTAGTATCTTCTAAATAAATTAACAGCACACACGTACTATCTACTCCTTCCAAGGTTTGCCACTCTGCTCCACTAACTATGACAGAGTGGTGTAGCTGCTCTCCACAGTCCACGATTTTTCCATTAACTCTTAGCTAATCTACATCTTCCAGGAATCAGATTATTAGAGTTTTACCCAAACTCAAAAGCTCAACTTAAGACTAAATTTATTACCTGGATTTCTGAATTAGTTCAACATGGCAGACAGCAAACATAACTCTGTGTATTAATCAGACAGACTCAGTGGTATCCATCTGTCAAGCAGTATCATCCAAAAAACTTCAAGCTTTAGCTTCATTCTTGGTAACCATTTTCTTAAACACAAACTAATGCATTATCCAGTAGTTATCTCCCATATGTCATGAGCTTTTTAGTTCACTAGTTTTTGATGTCTGCATTAAGCATACGCTGACATTCAGTTATCAGCCCTTCTTACCAGTTCATTTAATAGTACATTTGGATGGGTTTAAACTGCAGACAGTATTTCCTCATACAATACCACGAATATCATTAATAGCCCTTTAGTAATACTTTGCTTGACTTTAGCCATCCTGTTTTTTTGCCTAATAGTTAACTGCTTATCAGTGTCTCCATTATCTCATTTGCATTGTAAAATAATTAGACATAATATTTTTTTAGACTTGGATAGCTTTGCTTTATATTAAGCTCTACAACCTTAGCTTCAGTCAGACACTCATATTGTCCAAGAGTCTTCAGTGAAGAGGAATTGCGTTCTTCCCAATTCTATAAGCACAGCAGAGAAGAGTAGCATACATACAGGGGAGCAGTTGCCAATGTTAATCTGAATGATAAACTACAAGGTATTTTGGAGTTCCTGCATTATATGTAATATAACTGACTTGTACTGTGCAGGCCAAAGGAGCTTTACAAAGCTGCTAAAATCAGTTGAGACTGACCAAAGCAATTTCACATTCAGTAATTCCAACAGAGTGATAGATTTACCTGATTTCTTTTATCCCTTAATGGATGCATGTCAAAACTAGCAAGCCTACAATTCTATCCATAGTCAAAAGCTATGAAAGTCAAGGTTTGTACTGTATCTGCAGTTCCCTATTGTAAGTATGGGAAATCACTGTGGTACTTGATTTTTGCCTACAGTTATTGAAATCATTAATGCCAATCTGGAAGGGTGTCTTTAAAGAGTGAAAACAGTTGATTCCAAGTGTTCGTGTCCTTTTCTTGAAAGCAGAAGAGTCAATAACAACACCTTTTGATGCCACTTATGACTTCCTAATTCTTAGCATTACACTTTGCCAAAACTTTTGTTTCAGAAGTAATTCTCAAACCAATCTGATGCTTTGTAAAACAGTACAAAAAAAGAAAAGCAGGGATCCTCATTGTATCATTAAAAGCTGCTGCATTACTGATTGATAGCATTACATATCACGATTCGCTGCCCCCGTTTATGTCCAGTTACTATAACCATGGGTCATACCATGGCAGTTACTGAAAACCTCTGCAAGAGATTTATCATGAATGCAATACAGAGCAGGTTAGTCAGAGCATCTTAAAATACTGCAATCTATAATAAATTTTACAATCTAATGTTAAGCTTACTAGCCTTAAGCTTGTACTATACTTTGATAAAATGTAATCATTCTTCACCTTTTATAAGACTATATAAAAATACAGTTTAGTCTAGAAAATGTGATATTATTTTTGCTCTTCTTCTATGAGTTTTTCCCATAGCTGCCTGAAAGCTGTTGTAAAATTCCATGTCAACAACAGAAGTGACAGGCTAGATTTTTTTCCTGTATCTGTGTTCCAGTTTTGCTCTTTTATTAATCTGACTGGGGCTTGTTTTCAGTGTTTCCCTGCTGGAAAGAGGAGTACTTCCTAAAGCAAGATGTAAAAACCATTTTTTATAGTAAATGGTACAGTAAAAACACTATGCCAAATCCAGTTCTTGAGGGAGAAAAAAAAGTCATGAGTCAGGGCTCAAAAGACATACAAAAAAAGATAACCCAGCTATTAGGTTTACTTTTATCTTGTTTTAGAGCCTTGTTTGCAAGGAGGAAAGCAACTGTCAGGGCTAGGAACTGTCTCTGGGAAGGGAAGGATGTTAAGTTCACGTAATGATGCTTTTTCAACAGTGCAAGTAGGTAATATGTCAAGCTTGTGATAAAACAGCAAGAATTGGCTATTGGGGTTAGTTTTTATGTTTGCCTTCAGCTTGAGAAAATGGACTAGGAATCTGATTATTTACACCCAGATTCCTTCACACTGTTTTCAGTAGCAAAGAATTCCTAACGTACACAGAAATACAATGATTTTCAGGGGTTGTGTAAAAGAACTGTGTAAATGGGAATGTGATCCTTCGGCTTCTGGTCACTGAGAGGCAGATATCAGAATAGAAGCCTTCAAAGTTGTCTGTATGGCTCTCAGTACCACAGTTTAACAGGTACAATAATTACACAAAATTGCGCTAAGTGCCCTCCTCATTACTTTGGCATTTGTGTCAGACCTCAATCTCTTGCTCTGTAGCTGGGAATGGATGCTGCAATTACAGGTGTCAGAAAAAGTCTTAGTGAAGTCAACATAACAGTTCTGTCTGGCTCTTTGGCAACCAGTCCAGACCCAGATGAGAATATAGAGACACAGCCTAACTGGTTGTCTAAGTAATAAGGAAGAGACACAACTATAGTTTAAAAGACACTGATGGAGGTACAGTTGTCTATAGTGCAACTGATCTTCATGATTTTTTCCATGATGCTCTGAGTGTCTAAAAGCAAAGCATGAACCTCTGTAATGCACTGCATTACAAGGAACTGGAGAATTCAGAGAAACAAAGTGAGATTACTTCCAAGATATTTTTGGTCAGAAGTAGCCTCAATATAACAGGGTTATAAATAAACTTTTTCTCATCCTTACTCCCATGTAGTGCACTGTTGTCATTTCCATAACTCATCTTTCTTACATGGAGCTGCAGGAAAGCAGGCAGCTGAGCGCTCTTGCTCAAAGCAGGAGGACATACGGCCTCTTTGGCACTCTCCATACGCTTTGTAACAAGCAAGACATATCTCAGGCTGCAAAGAAGCTGTAGTGGAGGAATGCATTATTTATAAAGCATCTTCATACCTCTCTGCATTGCACCAACAGAACACTAGAGAGACAGAACAACATTTTGCTTCTAAGAAGCAGAAAAATAAAAAAGCAATTGTAAATTGGTAATTACCATCAGGAACTGCTACTCACTCTTTCCTAGTTAAAGCTTAACCAACCTTAATTTTGTTGGAGCCCAAGGAACAGAACAAGTCAATCAATCCCTGTCCTGGTGGAAGGGATACAGAGCCCTCTCAGAGTACCTTCAGTCATTTTCTTTGCTGAAGTTAAAGTTGCATTACATGCCCTATCATGGGTAGGACTGAAAGTTATTCACAGACTAGTGGAGCTACAAGTCTTGTGGCCCTATATCCATCAGTCCCCTTTCCCCTTGGCCTCCTCCATCAACCTCCCCACACCCCACAGAAAAAGAAGGGAGAAAGACCATGTTATCTATAATTAACTTCTGACATTCGAACATTTATAACCAGTTAGATTGGCTGTGCCCCTGGATGAACTGTTACACAGATCGGCTTCTTGTGCATTATTCCACTTGAGTGGGTGAAGTGGGATATGCCTCACCATAGTGTATTGGTCATGCATACAGAGGTGCTTCTTCTACTGTAATTCCAGAGCACCTCATAAGACTGGATGTGCCTTAAAATGATGATGGCAGGAGAAAAGATGACCATTCAGTGCAAGATTGCTTTCCAGTGCTAGTTACATTCCTGTTAGCAAAAGGTCGCATAAGTAGAGGGCATTCTTGGCTCTGGGAAGTGTTATTCCAGGAGAACATTTCAGTGTTTCCTTTAAAGCTGTCTTTTTCTGTGGAATAACCAAAGTGTCTAAGAAGCACAGTGCTACATCACTGTACTCGGCTTTCAAGTCCTGTTACCAAAGTGCTAGCTAAATGCAGCAGTATGAGAGACAGGCATATGTCTACAAAATGTCCAGGGGGACCAAATAATAGTGAGATCTTCAGTATATCTCTCTTTCAGAAAACTATCTAGCCCTAAATGCCATTATCATTGTCATTTCAAAATGTTTTGAAAGACTCAATATTCCTTTTAAACTTCTCTCCTTCCCATTTTTGTCTATGTCTGAAAGTAGTATGTATCAGGAAGTGGTCTCAGTTCATAAAATGCGCTTTAAAAAAAAAACCAAAAACCCTCTTACATCACCTCAGTAGTTAAACTGATATATGAGGGTATTTTTCTTTACATTTCTGGAATGGAGGGGCATGTCTCTAAAAGAAAATCTCTTTTCTTGCTTTCTGAAATAGCTGGTAACATGCTTGGTAAAATGAAAGCAAATTAAAAGAAGTATCAAAAGGAATATGTCTTTACCTAGGTTTTAGATATATTGGCATTTTTAATTTGGACAAATGCAAGGCTCAAATGCTTTCAGATCTCAGTGGAGGAAAGCTTTTGGGAATCATTTTTCAGTAAAATCTCTTCAGTGAAAAGGAACTTCATAGCTTAATTTATTGTCCTCCTTCTAGCAAAATACCCATCAGCAGCAAGATAATTTAAGCTCCATGAGATTTCAGGGGTATTAAGAATATGTATGTATGTAGTTTAGCTCCAAAAAATGTTAGGTTCTTGCTAACATAGAAGTCTTACAAGAGCTAGTTCTTTCATTCCATATTCCTTGTGAGAATGAAGTAACTAATAAAAATCACACAGGCAAAGCCTTTGGCTCTTCTCATTATTGTGGTTAATGATGATGCACTGCTTTTTGCAAGACTGCCAATATCCAGTGTTTCATACTGCAGCTCTTTAGTGGAAGGAAGTAGGGCAACGATCATGAAACCAAAGACCTCTGGCATCCACAAATCTGGGGCCATAATACCCTATTTTTATGTGCTTAGCTCCCAGAGTGGAAGCCAGAAGCCAATCTTACATGCTCAGGATCTGAATGCATACAGTGGAAAGGGCTGACAGTCCCAAAAGCTTGCTCAGGCAAAAGCATAGAGTATGAAATCCTCTCCACATCTGTGAAGTTTAGGGCCACCAAAGTGGTTAGGCTGTTCAGACCCTGTCAAGACCCTGTCCTGTCAATGCAAAGTACTTTCAATCACACAGCAGCGGTAATAAGAATGAGATGCAATTCTCATTTAGATTTAGTCCTACTGGTTAGAGTATTCACCCAGGAAGTATATGAGATCAGTGCCATCCAGAATGCCAAAATGAGCTTGGGAATCATGCAGCCGGGGAGGGAAAAAGACAAATATATTGTATAACTGTAGTGCAGGGTTTGATATATACACCTGGAAATAGAGACTCCTTCATTCCGACTCCTCCTCGCAGAACTGTTTCTGTATTTTATTGCTGACATTTATAAGACAACACACAAATCGTTGAGAAGTGGGACTGGAGTGCAACATCTTACATGTTCCTCAGCTGTCCTGAGCACCCAGGTATGCAGCAATACTCCCTCTTTCTGGTCCCTGACAAGAGTTATTTCTGGGGGAGCTGGTGGAGCATTCCCCAGGCAGCCCAGTCTTTAACATTGTGTGAAAACCCTTTCTGGAGAGACAGAAGATGAGCATTTGAACTTTTTGAGGCTGAGAAAAAGATAAACCTCAGTTTCTAACTTACCTACCCACCCTCTAGGCTATGATATGAAGGTAGGCACTACTGTCAGCTCTGCTGCTTTGAAAAGGAAGCAGCCACAGCAGTCCTTTGTGAGGAGACTGTCCACACATGAGTGGGCTCCACAACCTCCACATCAACTCGTGCTGCTTTCAAGTATTCCTCTGCCGTGCAAAACCTGAGCAGGCAAAGACAACTTAAAGGCACCAGGCTGGCCAAAGAGTGGCAGCCCAGGGCTTGTGAAAATGCAATGTTTGCAACTCCTGGTGGATTTTTAAGTGAGAAGCAGAGACATCTTGTGAGTCTAAAGGTGAGAATTGAGTGTAAACAGGGTTAGCATCGTAGTTTTGCCTTTTGCACTGCAATTCCACTTATGTCCTGATTCAGGTACTTGGGTCTTTATTGGATCTAGCCTGAGTGACCAATGTGAGGTTTTACTATGAACTCAGAAAAGAGAAAGATTCTTTATTCTGTCAGTCTGTATGGACCAACCTTGGATTCATGTTTAAAACTGATTTTCTCAAGCCTTGTTTACAGCAGACAAATATATATGGGGACCTTCATCAAAGTTTGGTGAAGACAGTTAATCCAGCAAGTCATCCAGTTCAGAGAACATCATTGATCTATTCTGCAACACCACTTTGCCTGGTGGTAGTTTTGCACTGAAGGAGAACAGATACATTCACTGATTTTTAACGTAATGTTTTAGAACACCCTGTTGTAACTTTGAAGAATGTTACCTTAGATTGTTCCTTAAAAAGTTCTTTCTGCTTCACCAGATCATTGCTCTAACAGTAGGTGTAACAGAGCTCCTTCTGCATGGCAAACAGCTCGGAGTGCTCAGTTCTCTCCCTGAACAACTCTTGGCTAGAGAGAAAACAAGTGCAGTTAAGAAATAAGTGCAATTATGTGTTTCAATAAAGCAGTCCAGTTTGGAATGCCCCTGTTTTCTGTGAGTCATATAAAGGTTTATATTCTCTGTGTTCAGCATCAAACTACATTTCAATTTAAATATCCACATAAAAAATAAGACCAGTTATGGGAATAACATACAAAGTAAGCTTATAATTATCTGCATGAAGGAGATGACACAGTACTTCTTAAAAAAAATGTCAGGGAACTTAAACTAGTAGAAATGGTCAGATTTAATTGTCATATATGGCAAGTACAAATATTTACCCACATATATAAAAGAGCTCAGTTTATTGTATCTACTCTGAAGCTGGCTTTTGCCTGACCGGGAGGCGAGGGGAGAGCACAGGCATCCATTCACTTCCTGTCCTTCTGGCTGAGGTTGTGATACCCTTGCCTATCCCAGAGCGCAGAGCCATGGTAGCGAGGGGCCTCACAGTTCTGCCATCTGCTGCACAACCAACTTCCAGGCATCAGCAGCTCTGGGATCTACCACTGACCCCAGGAGAAGCTCCAGACCTTACTGAATCCTGGTTCTCACTTCTGTCTTAGCTTAAGACATACCCGAGGGTCTCCCCTAACTTACCTTCTAGCTACACACAAAAATATCTAGCTGAAATCTAACAGCACTTTTAAAACTTGAGCTGCTTGGCCCAGGAGGCTGATGCATGAACCCGGTACCCCAGGGACCTTGCTGCAGCACGCTGCTAATGCAAGGGTTGCTGCATGTATTGCAGCACAGCATTCTCATGCCAGTAGGCTATTTCCAGAAGCGTTAACTCCGGTATAGATAACTTGCACTAAATTTGCAATGATAGAATACCCACAGAGACTATTTCTGATGACTGTCTAATTCCAGGTCACGTATATGTGTCTGCGTCTACATCTTAATACTTCCTGTCACTGTGCTGAGAAACCTTTACAGCATAATCATGTTTATCCAACCTCCATTTAATTACAATTCCTCTTTATCTGAATCATAATTAAGTTCTCTAGCATGATTTGCCTTCTTGTCTTGCTCTCCACAATTAACTCCATTAACCTTCATTTATCCAAGTGTGTTTTCTTTGTAATTTTCATATTAACAGGATTGTTTTGCAATTTCAGTCCTAATTGCTTTTTCCACTAAAAAGATAATAATTTCAGCCATAACAATGTCTTATTACAGCTTTTATACACACACTAAATATGTGGCTGTATTCTCTAAGATCTGTTGTGCTTTATTAGTGTTACAATATCAGTAGAGAAGCTAGAAGTGAATTGGTATTCTGTATGCTGTCTGGGGTCATTCATTATCCTACGCTTAATAACACCAAAGCAAATCCCAGTGGAGCACTGCAGATTTTCGAAATGTCACTAACTGCTTTTTGCCATCATAGTTACCAAGTTCTGTGCACCTCCTCCTCTTTTGTATGGCTGCAAAATCACCATCTTGAATTGTGTGAGACTGATAAGGATAAAAGTGGCAGAGAAAAACAGATGAAAATTTCAAGATTTACAGTAGAGAGTAGCCTTCTATCAACCATCATGGGCACGGAAACCCAATAATAAGCCACAACTATTCTTCTTTGAAAACATCCATGAAAGGTGTCCTACTTCACTCATTTTCTTGTATTCTTCCCACTTCTTTTCCCTGAATTTCTCTTTTCACACTTTTTCAGAAGTACCACCAGGCTTTTCATATTTTCCTCTTTTCCTTCAAAATGTTATGTCTAACTTCCATGTCTGCATTTCTCTTCTTTACCTATATTTAATTTAGTAGAATGAAAGCTGAGGAAGAAATATTACACCTTCAGTATCCAAGGTTTCTGGAGCTGGCAGCTTTTCTCCTGTGGCCTTCTCCAACTCTTCCATCATGCTGACTCACTGAAAAGGTGGTGTGAAGTCAATTTCTGCAGCCTCTCTTTCAGGGCCATTTGGGTGATAAGTAGTTTTACAGCCACCAGTCAAATATTTTACCATAACTTAAGGTAAAATATATTTCAGGGAAATCATTTTAATTTGACTGAATGTCTGATCTTTACATAAAACAACAGCAGTATAACATGCAACACATTGCCTATTAAGATTTGGAGGTATGATTATATCAATTTACAATAGGATATACAATGTTTTATATCCAAAATGGAAGTCATGGAATTCAGCCCTGTCCCATCAAATACTGAACAATAAATCTCAAAGAAGGATGTCATCATGTCATCCAAACAAGCCCTTCTGCCCCATTCTGCAACTACTTGCATTTTCATTTGGCATATGGGTATATATAAATACACATATATAAGTATATATATGTTCTTGACCTCAACTTTGTAACCTCTTCATGTAATATTGAAGTAACCCAGCTTCCGAGGCCATTCAAAAATAGACACCTACTATTACTGATCAAGTCATAACTGAGAGCAGATCTCTAGTGCTGTTCCTGAGATCACTGTGATCTGCCTAAGCCATGCAGAATTCACAACTGGTGAATTCTGGAGGATCGGTCAGATCAATCCCTTCTGAAATGATACCAAACTGGGAGGAGTGGCCAATACACCAGAGGGCTGTGCTGCCATTCGGAGAGACCTGGACAGGCTGGAGAGCTGGGCGGAGAGGAACCTCATGAAGTTCAACAAAGGGAAGTGCAGGGTCCTGCACCTAGGGAGGAATAACCCCATGCACCAGGACAGGTTGGGGGTTGACCTGCTGGAAAGCAGCTCTGCTGAGAAGGACCTGGGAGTGCTGGTGGACACCAAGTTGACCATGAGGCAGCAATGTGCCCTTGTGGCCAAGAAGGCCAATGGTATCCTGGGGTGCATCAGGAAGAGTGTTGCCAGCAGGTCGAGGAGGTGATCCTCCCCCTCTACTCAGCCCTGGTGAGGCCCCATCTGGAGTACTGCATCCAGTTCTGGGCTCCCCAGTACAAGAGGGATGTGGCACTGCTGGAGCAAGTGCCATGGAGGGCTACAAAGATGATTAGGGGACTGGAGCATCTCTCTTATGAGGAAAGACTGAGAGCTGGGCCTCTTTAGCCTAGAGAAGAGAAGGCTGAGGGGGGGGGTCTTATCAACGTGTACAAGTATCTGAAGGGAGGGTGTCAAGAGGATGGGGCCAGACTCTTCTCAGTGGTGCCCAGTGACAGGACGCGAGGCAACGGGCACAAACTGAAACTCAGGCAGTTCCATCTGAACATGAGGAAAAACTTCTTCACTGTGAGGGTGACAGAGCACTGGAACAGGTTGCCCAGAGAGGTTGTGGAGTCTCCTTCTCTGGAGATATTCAAAACCTGCCTGGACGCGATCCTGTGCAATGTGCTCTAGGTGACCCTGCTTGAGCAGGGGGGTTGGACTAGATGATCTCCAGAGGTCCCTTCCAACCTCAGCGATTCTGTGCTTCTGTGATTCTGTAATTTCTGAAGTGTTTTCCCACGCCCCAACCAGAGCTCCAACCACTAACATCTCAAAAAGATCCAGACATCCCCCAATGGCAAACACTTCAAGGGGAGTTTAAAAGAAGAATTCAGATAAGCATTACAACTTTTGTGTAACTTTTGTTAAGGTTAAAGCCAGTCAACTTTAATCTTTTCTCCTGGGCTGAGTGAATCATGATGGCAGTCTCTCCTCGATAATCCCTCACGCCATCCTGCATTGCAATGATAAAGACCAGAAAAGTATTGCTTCATTTGCTGGGGGCTGTCAGCCTTTGGGATGGAATGCCAACATGAAAGCATTTGGATTTAGATTTTGTGTTCATGTAAAAACATGCATTTTTCATGCTGAAAGTATTAATTATAAACAAACTGCAGATGTCACAGTCAGCCCAGGTTACCCACAGGATAGCCATCATGCTCTACCACTGAAATGAGAGATATGATATAATGACTTCCTTTTCACAGAGAACTGACACTGTTTCCTAAATGAAATGTTGCTACATGTCATCTCCAAAATAATTATCAAGCACTGGTAGCACAATAATGACATATACACACACAAGACCAAAAAAAAAAACCCCTAATATTCTAATGATAGAAACCTCATAATGTCAAGAAAATTAATATGTATTCCACAGTGAAGTCCATGTTTTTATGTTTAACACATTTCTATGAACATGGTCAGGCCAAGCTATAAACCTTCTCTGGGAGAGCATTAGTTTTGCTATATACATAATCTGATACGATTTCATTGCTGTACTTTGTGATAGAGTTCAGGAGTAACCACCACATACAGATCCGTGTTCAGGTCATTGTTATTAGTTATAAATGGCTTTGCTTCTGCAGCTACTGGTATCATACTGATTGTGGCAGTATCCGCCTTTAAAAGGGCAGACATTAAATGGCTTTCTAAAAATCATATTTTATGCAATCAAGAACCCTTGATCTTAGAGCTCTGGTGAAGTTTTCTGGCTTGGTCACATGAAAGGCTATGCTTAGGATCTCTTCTGGCCTAAAACCTATAAAACTGAGGAATTTCCTTATATTATGTCCTAAAGATAAGGGTTGGATCACACAGTAAGAGTTTGAGTAAGAATGAATTATGTGTACAATGCCAAGAAACATGTTCATGTTTATAAGTACAGTGGAATACAGTAACCTGAGTTATACAAAAAGATTCTTTCCACTGATTCTTAGCACATTTGAACTAGCTTGTAATTAAAACTATCCTTCCCTTTAAAAAGGCATTATTAGTCCTGCAAATCATTGCTCTTGTTGAAACACAAACGCAAATCTATCCTTTTTCTTTTTTTTCCTCTCTTTTTTTCCTCCACAGTGTTGAATTTGTGACCAGCACAGAGATAAAATTTTTAATTGATTACAATTTGCAAAAGCTTAGTGAGTAAAGGTTTCTGGTTCCCATTCCAGAATCCTACTGCAGAAGACAGAAGAACCCCAGACAGAACACCCACAACTCAAACAGTACTGCCAAATTTAGCTTTGCACAGTAAGGCGAGATGGAAAGTGGCACCTTCTCATCACAGCACTTCCCAAAGACCAGCAGTATTAAAAAAGCCTGTGAGATGCTCTGATCTGACTGTCCTATGATCAAACCAAAGACTTGACAGTGGGTAACTTTTTCAAAAGCAATCATCGGCTGACTTCGGACTAGACCGTGCTGGAAATTCTCAGATTCTCTAGCAAAAAAACCCAGAGTTGCTAGACAAGATCTAGCCTCTAATTCAAGGCTCCTTCATCTCTCCTCTGTGGGTACAAGTTAGGTTGCTGGAGGCCAGCGGCAGGCTCCATTTCAGATCTCTGTGTACCACTCGTGTTCCTCAGGCCTCGCTTGCTGCAGCCATACACTGTGTGACTGTGCAAATCTCAGTGGGATTTTAAAGACAAGACATAGCATGAATATTTTTGGAACTACATGAGAAGCACACTTTCACATTGAAATATTTTACCTGGTAGAAATAAGGACTTGTCAATAATGATACAGATACTTTCTGCATCACATAAGACAGTTATTAAGCAGAGGGCTGGGACGCAGGAAACACTGATTCTATACTAAATCCTGTCATTCACCCATTCTGTGTTTCTGGAATGAGTATTTTATCTTTCTCCTTGCTACAATAATCACCTGCCTCAAATGAGAGTTGTAAGGCTCAGTTAATGAATTCAAGCTTCACAGAGCTTGAATACACAGGTAGAAGTCTACAAAACAAAATAGTGAGCTTACGCACCCCTTCTGAGAAACCCAGAGGGACCAGTTTTCAGAAACGCTTGAGCACCTTTTTTAAGCACTTTAAGTCAGATACTCAAGATCTTTTGTTCCAGAAGAAAGTCTCATCCTTTCTGGCTGTTAAGTGATAAGTAATGGAATGATTGCATAATATGTCATGACTTAGAAAGAAAGAAAAAAATCATGTTATCAGCCTTCTTCTCTGGTCATATCTGAAGATATTCAAGATCATCCAGGAAGTTTCATAGGAAACTGGTAATATTAGCTCTGGTAATGAATTTCTGATCCACATTCTTATTCATAAACAAATCCTGGTATTGTAGGAAGTCCGCAGCACTGTGTTCTACAGAAATAATTGTTTCCAAGAAGCTACTGATGAGTTCCCAAAAGTTTCCCTGAGCAGCATCCTGCAGAAGTTAGCCAGTCTTTGAGTCCATAATGAAGATAGGGTGCCACATTTTTTTTTCTATAGCCAAGGTGTTCAGTAGCCTAAGGCTGGTTTTCCCTGGACATCCCACATGCCCTGCAGTTTATTTCCAGGTTTAGTGAAAAGCTCCTTGGGTTTGGAAAAAGAATCTGACAAGAGGAGGAAGCTTGCTTTTAGGTTCAGATTAAAAAAACAAAATGAAATAAACAGCTTTGTGCATAATAAATAAACCCATCACTCTAGATTAGTATGGATTTCTCTATTCCTGTAAAGAATAAAATACATTTCATCGGGCTAGATGCAGCTTTCTTCTGATGCAAACAGGAGCCATCTCATTGCATGCACTCATGAGTGGGAGCACACACATCACCCCAGGATATAATCAGCTGCATGAATAACAGCAGTTAAAAGTCATTAAACTGCCACCTACTGTTAATTATTCTAATGATAATGCTTTAATTTACAAAAGTATGATCTGAAAGGTCATTTGAAGTCTAACCATCACGCAGTACTGCAGGGTTTTTCTTTTTGCCCCTTTATAGCATAACACGTCAGGAAGTTTTCTTTCTCTGTCCCAGCGGGCCGGGAGAGGAGGAGCAGGAGGGGCTGGAGCACATCTCCTCATCTCCAAGCGCACCGCCAAGACACAGAGCTGTGAGCGCGACTGCCTACGAGCACAACCGTCCTAGGTGACAGGCAACAAGCAAGAACAGGTCTGAACCTGAGATCCAGATGAACACATGCGGACTACGTTACCAAAATGATCAATAGGTGGAATGGTGGAGATTTTGATCCCTCAGCTGACTCCTAGTAGATATGGTGAAGCATTTGCAAACAGAAATTTTCCAAGTTCCTGTCTTGGATGTGCATCCCATAGCCCTTAGCCTACAGCTGTTTTGGCCCCAGAAAGATTACACAGATCATTCCTGTTAGGAGCTGCCACCTCTCCCTACAGTCTGTGCATCCAAAATAACTAGCACCTCACAGTCAGTGCTTGGGGAACAGTCCACCAACTCAGACGTGTTGACGGTGGGCAAATTATTTGTGAGAGTGAACAAATATGTGGGAACAATACAACAATAATCTGTCCATCCGTAGTTCACAAGCAAAGAACACAGCAGTAACTGATGAGTATCTGCTCACTGTTAATAGCAGGTCCAGCCACATCATACTTAGCTCTCACTTAATATTTGCTTAAAAATTCATGGAAATTAGTGGGAAGGCTTATGACATCAATGAACTTTTGGTCAGTGCTTGGAAGTTTTACGTGATTTAATCTCTGGCACACATTAATTACTAATTAAGCTTTCTAAGAGTTTTCATAATAGAATCTCACCAGTCATGGAACAAAGCCACAAAGCTGAGGGCAGCTCTGAGACTGATTCTTCTCACATGACAAAAGTAACAGATGTTGCAGAAGGGGTTGATTTTTCCTAACCCTGAACTGGGAATTTTAGTAGGAGAAGGTAAATAATATTACCCTAAGGCCATTCATCTTTCTTTTTGCCTCACTACATCATGCCCTCTACAATCTCCCCAAATATCCAGAAACAGCACATATAAGTTCTTCTTTATCCCTAGAGAATTCATACGCCCTGGCTTTTGCCATAATTTGTAGTGTAGCACCACCTTCCCAGAAACCACAGAATAACAGCTTTGCAACTGCAGATCTTTTGGTGTGAAGCCTTTGCAAAGGCAAAGAAAAAGCAAAATATGAAGGGTGGTTATGTTCCAGTCTATTTTAATTACTAGAAAAATTTAATAATGAAATGAAGTTCTCCGTTCTCAGCAGTTTTTAGGCCTCTCTATAAAATACTGAAACTACCTCACAGACTACTGCTCCCTTTGGTACTTAGCTATGACGATCAAGGAAAGGTCTATTGACAGCTGTAGATCCATGTTGTCATGGTTTCAGAGCCTGTGGCTTATGTTTCCAAGTCAGGAGTTTCTAATGCAAACTGTAGCTGAAGTTTATGCTGAATATGCCATATTTAAATATTAAAAAGCAGATTGTGCATGCCTGATCTGAACATAGCATATTTGTTCAACATTCTGTTTAGGAAATTTCAACCTATTTTCTATACATCATCGTAGACTAGAGTTACAGAAAGAGATTCAATGATTCCTTGGAAAACAAACAGGATCAATAACTGCAGTTCATTGGCAGCCTCATGATCTATAGTATAAATACCATCTTCCATAATCTAAGGAAATGATACTAGAACAGCAAGAGTGATAGATGTAGGGATAACTGACCTGCATTAGAGTCAAAGATAAGCCCATGCCTTGAACAAAATTCAAGCCAAGTGTCTAGTTTTTTTTTAAAATGCCTTCTTCAGTTTTTCCCCTTCTGCACATTCCCCAGCATGCCCTCGAATACATGGGGCATGTCCAGGATCAGCTAACCAAGAATAAGCTTAATCACAAAATTACCTTACAGCCACCCTCTGCAAAATCTACTTCTAGACTGAGCTCCTTATCTTGTGACCCAGAAGCTGCATATGGCCCCCTACGACACAACCTGTTTTACAGAAGTCTCACATGTTGATACCAAACCAAGAGGTCTGTGTATTTTCAGCCACCTTGGTGCTTCATTTCCGCACAATATCAGAGACTCGGAGGAGGTGTTCCCTCTCTGATTGTGTAAATTATTCTCTACCCTGAAAACACTTTTAATATTGGGGAAACCTCTTTGACAATCTGCATCTCAGTTTCTTTGCCTATACAATTACTTGCACAATTAGTGCAAGTTGACCCTGAATATAAAGCAACCCCTGACTGTTGTCTCCTTTGGGGAAGAAAAAAAGATTGATATTGAATATAAAGCAACCATCACATTTTCCCTGCCCAGGCTCCACCCTTCTATGGCATACCTTAATTTCCCAAAGTCAGACCCCCAACCACAACCAATAGTGGTTTTAGTTATGACAGTGAGCTAGAGAACAAGCCCACATTTACTTCTGCCTGTTCTGAGCAGTAACCTCAGATAAACGAGCAGAGGGGAGCTGTAGGTGATTGCCTTTAAAATCCTCCCCTAGCCCCACAGGTGAATCAACGTACCCTATCTGGAGGCACCCTCAAGAAAATACATGTAAATGAGTCTTTGAAGCAATTAGTTTAATTTTATTATGCTTTTGTGTGGATATCCTCATTCAGAATTAAAGTGGCCTTCATTTGATTTACTCTACCTAATTTCCAAAGAGAACCAAAGCAGATCAAATTAAGGACACTGCAATTCTGACTAACGGTGTCCACGTAGTACGGTGTAATGCAATTTAATTCACACCTTTTCAATTCACATCTTCAGCTCGTTTGGATTACCTTTCCAGTGTGGCCCTGAGACGGCAAGCATGAAATGCATTACTGTTTGAAGAATGGCCTGGTGGCCTGCAACACTAAACGGATACATCCTGTTTTCTTGTCCCAGTTAATGGAGCACATAAATACTTCCACAGGCACTGCTACTCAACAGAGACAACAGCATAAACAGGTCTGTGTGAGCACCTCGCAGGTGTTTTCGAAGCTTCTGTTAAAATCTGAATTTGACTTTAATTGCATCTTGAGTTTGCATAGAAAATGTGTAATATCAGAGGGTTCTTTCAACTGTCTGTGGCATTTACACTTGCACAAATTATACTGGGCATGTCCGTATGAAAAACAGTAAGCAGATTAACTCCTACTTAAAAGGCAAACTACTTTTAGATGTCGGTGCTTCCCTCGGCTCTCTGTGCATTCCAGATCGGCACAGCCCCCTAACTCTAAATGCCTCCTCAATATCAGCTGTGCAGCATGCGATAGGCAGCTGAATCTTGAAAGCCACGGGGGAAGCTCAAGCAATGTGGCATTTTCCAGTCATGACATGAATGCCCCAGCTCACAGGCTCCAAGTTCGGTCAGTAAAACAGCAGCGCTACGGATGTGCCAGCGGCGCCGCGGGGTGCTTGCACCGATGGCAGAGCCAGTGCGGGACGGGGCCAGCCCTCCACAGCTGCTTCCTTCCCCGGGCCACCGCACTTCTCTCACCTCCCCCAGCTGGAGGTTTTCTCCTGGGAAGCCGCCAGCAGAGGTGGCCCATGGGGCCAGGGCCGAGGCCAGGGCTGGCCAAGCAGCACTGCCAAGGCCCGTGGCAGGTCCCGCACACCAGGCCTCCGGGCTCAGACACCTGCACTTAACGCACTTCTTCGCTGTACTCCATCCTCCCTCATGAACGACCAGTGAGTAAAAGAACTGTGGGCTGTAAGAGATTTCTACCTCTAATGCGCTAGTCCGATTAAGACATTTGCTTGCCAAGAGGTTTTCCGTCTTTCAGGTGACCAAACTTCACAATTATCTCCCCAAACACCATACTTGTGCAAAAACTGTGCCCTTAAGGATGTTCTCCTTTTCCTTCAGCTGCTACACTTCAGGTTTGATGGTACTGAGAAATTTGAACAGGATGAAGGACATACAGAGAGAAGGTACGCAGTATTAGCAATTATTGTTACATTGATAGTGCCAGCTATTAAAGCTAGAAAAATCCTATTTACAGTTGTTTAACAACTGGGAATTAGACTTTGCATAATGAGAAACTACTTTCAGCTGATTTACCCCTCCCACACTCCCTGTTGCACCAGATCAAGAGCCTCTGCTGACAGCTTGCACAACCTCCTGCTTGAGGCAGGGATTTCAAACTTGCCCGCGGACAGCTTCTGTAGCAGAAACACAGCCTTTCATCCCTGTGAAAATCCAGGCCAATTTGGCCAAGGTATAAAGCAAATAACGGCAATAATCCTGGTGTGCTTTGTACTGCTGATGCTAATGGGCTGGTCCATGAAAGGAAATCCCAGAAAGCCTCACAAACAGGCTTTCTCTGGGCACCCCACCTTTTTTCTCCCAGAACTACGCCAAATAACAGGGAATGGCTTTCTTGGGAAACCGTTTCATAATGTTTTTAAAAGGTAAAATCTAACTTCTTGACTTAAACTTTTCCATATGCTGGTAGCTTGTTACATCCTCCATACCCCAGAAGGTGAGGCAAGCAGAGCAGGGAGCCTCTGTGTCCACTGTGGAGTTACCTGGGGCTGCACTGCTGCAAAACCCAATCTCCAGACCCAGCATTACTGCTGCAGACAGCCAAAGATTGGGGTTCAGCGCAGCTACTTGGACTTTGGCACCAAAAAGATGACACATGAATTAAAGCAGAGCTGCAAGACTGTGCTATAGTGAAGAATATCAATAATCAAAAAAAAAATTCCTACAAGTTTATTCCAGGATGCATTTATTCTTTTCATCCTTCCATATATCAAGAATGCCAGCCATTTTTCCTCACTATCTCCAGTACCTACAGCAGTCCTCCCTGGCAGGAGACTAGCAGTTCTGGTTGTAATGAAAGCATTCTACCTCCCAGCTGGGATAGGTGGCTCATTAAGCCACCATAAATTAATTAGGTCCAATATTGTGCATAAAAAGTTTTAAAGGGCAAGGTGATAAACAGTGGCTGGAGCAGAGGTCCATAGCAATGGAAGAGGATATTCTCCCCCAGGTGCTGAGCAACAGCTCTTATCAAATGTTTGTGAACTTCCTCCGTGCACTGCTAGCAGTTGAAAAATTTGGAAATTTGACTAAGTTGGCTTAGGTCACATAAGTGCATAAACAGTTTAATTCACACAAATTGCACTCCTGTGGGCGCGCTGGCAAGCGATCTGCCAGCAGAGAGCAGTGAGGAACAACAGGGACCATCCTGGTTTCCCTTCATATAGTCGGGTCAGGAGAGGATTTGTTTCCGTGGCCTAACAACTGAAACTCCTTAGTTTTAAACCCAGCTCAGACTTGTTAAATCCACTCTGATGCCTTTAACAAGTCTCTTTTTCCATTTCAGAGTTCCCAAAGTGGTAACTAGATTAACCAGTGCTTACACAGAGCTCTGTGATGGAAAGCCCTGCTAAAATGCATTCTGCAGATTTAGCACTGTTAGGACACAGATTCAAAAAATTGCAGTAGGAGTTATTTATGGCTCCTCATTCAGCAAAATACTTAAGAACTTGTTTGAAATTAAGGATTTGGTCAAGAAGTCTGCTAATTTCAAGCCAAACTTTAGTAATTGCTTACACAAAATGAGCAATTTTCCATGTTGGCATGCATGCCAGATTTCAGCAAGGTTTTTTTAAAGGTGTAAGCAAATTACATTTTTGTCAGTCAGCTGTGAATCCTACTGAAAATTTATCTAGGTTGTTTTGCATCTATCTATATTTAACTTATGGTGAAGTTAGAAGTAACCTGTGATCCTGTTAGCCTGAAATCCAAATAATTTTCAAAAGTACATTGGGAGGTTTGAAAAGTTTGGAGGCAGATGCCTCTTTTAAATCCCTGAAGAAAAATTGAGAATAGAAGTGTCTTTAATGATTTAGAACAGGTAGTAGGGAAATAACTGTGCTGATTATCTAGAAAACAAGCATCAGAAAATAACATCCATCAGAGAAGAGCCAGGCGCAGTGAGATATACAAATACAGGTACTTGAGAGAAGTTATTTAAGAGTAAGGAATGAGACCTTTTATTCCACACTTGATATATTCTATCAGCTTCTACATCTTTTTCGTCCTTCTGATGCCAGTCTATAATTGAATGATGAACAAAAAATACAGGGAATTGCTTTACTGAAAACAAGCCCAAGCATAATCAGCATTTATCCCTCATGAGCAGTAGCATACTGATAGGTGATCTTACTGATTTCTTTACCTACCAGTGGAGAAAACAGGGAGCTTTTTTCAGCGTAAATTCAAAGTATTCTACCACACACCCTGAAGAATTGGTTTTCCATCTCTTCTCTATATTCTGCGCTCACTTGCCCTGCTAGCACTTCCATGCAGAACTGGAACAAGCCAGCTGGGCAATCAATGGCAATATTCAGCACCTGATGTATTTACATATATGTTCATTAATGATTTCAGTGATACAACTGGCTCTCTCTCTGCTACTACCTGATCTTCTATGGTATATGGCAACTTATTTTCAGGTTTCTGTAAATAGTATTTTTAATAGTTATTATAATTATTAATCATTACATTATTATTTTATGGTTATTATCTCTAGCACTCCAGGGCTCAGTGAAGAGACAGAAAACTTAACACTCATAAACTTTTCTCTTACTTACTCTGGAACACCAGTAATTCAGTAATCTATTTGAAAAGATAGTTGTTTCGGGTTAATTAGCATCTTCCAGCTTTTCATCATGAAAGCAACATAAAGAAAGTAGAAGAAATAGGAAATACAGTTAGTACCAAAGTGGTATGATGCACTCCGATGTCATACACTTGGGAAAAGGATTTACTGCATTTGACGTACAAATCATTGTATGCTTATAGTTGGTCAGAAGTTCTCTTTGAATTGCCTTTTCCTTTACTTCAACTATCAAAAAAAAATATTGTTTATAATACTGATATAATGTGGCACTTTATGAAGATTAAAAAAGACTTGCACTTCTCTAAGGAACTGGAACACACTTCATACAGGAAAGATAAGATTTGCCTGCTTAAAGCCAAAATTAAGATCTTAGTCCTTTGGTGCTTCAGTTTTTGGCAAAGTTGCCCAGCTGCTTAGAGCTCCATTTCTGGGTGTCCCCTGAAGCAGGTCAGTCACAGCAGAGGTAAGCATTTTGGCTCTGCCAACCATTTGCTGTATAAGTCCAAAAGGAATCCAGAAGCTAGTACTCCCTTCCTGTCTCATAAGGCATTTTCCAGAAGTACCCATGAAAATGAGCTCCACACAAAATACTGTAGGACCCACTTTCTTTTAAAATAAGGTTGGAATAGGATTGTGCTTGGAGCATTCCACCATGTAGGTATCTCCTGTTGGGATCTCCAGTGACACTTCTCCCTCCATGCTCCTTCCAGCGATGGGTGTTTGTGCTCCTTCTCTCTTCCCTTTTCCATATGCAAAGCAAAAGAGCTTCAAACCAAAAAGCACTACTGTCCCATATCTTGTCTCTTCTCCCAACATCCTTCTGCCAGAGCTCTTGGAAGACAGGAGGTAGGGGTTTAGAAAGACACTGAATCATCATGTCCTCTGCCCTGAGAAAACACTCTGAATACTGAGCACAGTTTAAAAAAAAAAAAAAAGGTGGTGGTGGGGGGGGTAGGGATGCCTTCCTTCTCCACCACATTTAAAATGGAGACTTGGCCACTGCTAAGTATCAGTAAGACAGCACTAACGTGCCTGCTTTCAGGATTAGGATTCAGGGCCATAGAGGCAGAGTCAGGATGACTGGGCCTCTGGGAAGATTTGCACCTGACTAGCCAAAAAAGAGAAGATTCTCGCAGTACTCTGGAGGTTCTATAATTCTGCACAGCCGTAGGGGTTAGGGTGGGGGAATTTCATTTCCTGGGCAGAACTCCTCCTCTGATAGGCAGCGTGGGCAGATGTACTGTTACCACCTGTAATTTTAAGCCAGTGCTTTATCACTACATTTTTTCTATTGTAACGAATTAAATTCCATTTTAACTTACGTAATTATTCACCTGTGTAACAGCATCTCTCATTATCTGCTCTCCTCAGGCTTTGAAAGCATCAGGAGAATTCCTAGGTCCAATCTCAAATATTCCAAAAATCTTTATGATTACTTGGGGGCCTTGATGTCTCTTCAGATTCCTCAAGATCCTTGTAAGAACTTTCCTCGTCTTCAGTTGTTTCACTGAAAACTCTCAAAAAGAAGAATCTCTCCAAGGAATAAATATTATATTTCAAAGAGCATTTCCAGTTTTTGTAGGCCCAGCATTTAAGACTTCAAAAAAATAATACCCTTTTAAAAAATGGAGCAATATCAACCCTAACATGAATTACATGTTATTATGTTATATTTGTCACAGTCAAACTGATGCTAACACCACCTTTTCAAAAATCATGAATCAAGCCTTTTGAAAAACATTTCTTATCCTTTTTTTTCTCCTTATTTATCTCCTTAGGTTTTGAATCAAAATTTAATATACTCCAATTTTCATCACAGTCACAGAGCCTACAAACCTGTAAGCTGAGAATCTTGGATAAATCACTCCAGAAACAGAAGACTTACGCACAGCTCTTCAGAAAAAGAGTAGCACTGTTCTAAATCCACAAGAATTAAAATGAAACTGGAAAGAAAGTCTATAAACAAAAGAGGAAAAAAAAGTTCATTTTTATTACCCAAGTATAATGAAATTGAAGAAGACAAGACAATAAGGTAGGAAAAGTATATTAGATACTTTAAGATTTTCATTTTGATATAAGAACTCTTTGCTAGCAAAGACAAGGATTATTTTATATATGAAAGTATAATTCAATTGTGTAATCTTCATTTCTTTAGGTTAAATGAGAGTATTTAATCATATGTGTTAGCCATAGAACATAGGTATCTCTGAGGCTGCACACAGAGACAAAAATCAAGTGGCAATTTTTATAGTAGTGAATATATACTACTTTCATACAGAAGAACAGAAAATTTCTAAGCTCATTTCTTCCCTAGAAATGGAAAATTCCCTTCCCTTTGGTGATTTCTTTAGAATTCAAAACATGCAGAAGAATGCTTGAAGTTCACTGACAGCAGGAGGGTTCATATCAGCTGACTCTGTACTGTGATGCCTGCTGCCTCAAACCTGCTGATGCTCCATTTTCTTTGGATTCACCCCCACATAAAGTATTGGCTCTGTGAATTATGCCATTTTGCTTTGAAACTCTTTTCTGGTTCTCTAATGCTTCACACTACCTGGCAGTATTGCAATGTTAGGCATTTTATCCCAAGTGAAAAATATACGAAAGTTAGCTGGAAATATGTTTTCTCTGTTTTTTTTTCTGAACCAGCAATATTTTGCCTCTTCATAACCTAACTCATTATAGTTCAGCTGACCTTTACAAAAAGCAGGAATAAGACTTTGTAGTGCTTCTACATCATGGATCACTTTTTACATAGCTATGGTTACTCATATAAATTTATATATATAGGTTACTCATATAAAAATGGGAAAACAGCCTCCAGACAAGGCTGACACATTTACCAGCTTTTCCCAATGACCAGCTGACTTGGTTATGCTTCATGCTGTATGTTAACAAGCTGTACTACTCATACCCAAATCAGGTGGTCCCTAAGAAGCCATATTAACCCTGGCTAATGCCAAGTAACTGAAGTTAAGATTTTACGTGTGAACAGGAATCAGATTTAGCACAAATCTTGAGTTATAAGTCAGATTAACATAGGGGTGAAGAGGCAACAGCAGGCGAAGGAATGAGCTGAATACACCTAACATTTTTTGAGATTTGAAGTAAGGTCTTTGGGAACATTTCTGTTTTGATTCTTTTCAAGTCTTCGGGTAATACATTAGAGTCAGAGAGTCAATGGTAAAACCCCTACTGACTTTGCTGGACTGTTTGTAACTGGATGGATCCTTCCAGTGCGCTATATTTAACTGCAGACTTGCCGGGAATTCATCCTGGCAAGTCACCATGCAGGCACTAATCCTGAATAGGGGAAGAAAGAATTTAAAGAAACAACATTGGCATTGCTGCAAACATACTGATTAAAATGGGTTGCATCACACAATAGCCGTCAAGAATGTACACATGGAAACATATTAAACATTGAGAGATAATACCTTTTCATCCTTCTTCTGCTCATAGGAAGGCTCAGGTAGGGAGGGAGCTCAGGAGGTCTCTAGTGCAACCTCCTGCTCACGGTGGTGTCATCTCTGTGGGCAGACCAGGTCACTCAGGGCTTTGTTTGCTTTGTCCACTTGTTACAACAAGGGATTTTTTCCCCTTCAGAATAAAGGAAAGTGGAAAATATAAGAATAAGTTGTGCTGATTCAAACCAAAGACTTGCTTAGCCCAATATCCCATCTCCAGCAGTGGTCAAGAGCTGATGTTTATTAGGAGAGCTTAAGAACAAGGAGAGCATATATCACATTTCCCTCAGATACTCTCTTAGCTTTCAACCCTTTTCAGCTCAAGGACTGCCTGGCCTAGACGTGGTTTCTAAGTATTTGCTGATTCTTCATGGATTTCTCTTGAGGAGCTTGTTCAATCTCCCTTTGAAAGTCACCTTCCAGCTCCCACAACACAGTGCAGAAAGGGCTCCATAGCTCAGCTAGCTGCGGCATGAAGAGCCACAGGCACTGTTGGTGCATGGTGCATGCGTCTGGCCAGCTTCCCCGGCGCCCTGCACTGCACCAGGACGCAGCGCGGTCAGTCCCTTGCCGATCTCTTCGTGCCTACCAGCCATGATTTTATGCCTCCAAGGATCTACAGAACTGGAATTTCCTCCTTTGCTGGGTTGACACATTTCTCGATTTGTTTAATTAAAAAAAAATACACATTGATGAGCCTATAGAACAACAGCACCCAGGACCTGAGTTTTCAGATTTCAAATGTCACAGAAAGGACGTATTCCAGCATGACTGGATTAATAGCTGCCAAATCACTGCCTAATAGAAAATAACAGTTCTAGCAAAATACCGATTCACATATGACCTTAAAGGATGTATGTCTTCACCAGCAGTTTGCACAAAACAAACACATCAAATAATACATGTTTTTTTTTCAAAAGATAACATTCTAGGAATGAATAAACATTCATAACATAGAAACTTCACATGACTTTATGCTGAACTTGCCCTGCCAAAAAAAAAAGCTACTAATTTAAAAAGTCATCAGTAGATCATTAACTGCCATAGCAAAGACTCCAAGCATGTTGTAAAATAAATACTTTCAAAGGCAAAAGAGAGGTCTGCCCAGAAACCCGAAGGGAACTGTACAACGGTTGCCCTGTTCAGCAGCTTCTCCAACACACAGTGTACAATAGATGTCAAATCTGGGTTGTGCAAATGTGAACCAGCTCACTTTGTTTGCTTTAGTTTCATGGAAGACATCAACTTCTGAACTAGGAAAAAATGCTTACAAAAATGTTTTTCATTTATGAAAAATAAACCCCAACAGTTAGGATAACTGATTCTGGCTGCAAAATCCATGGATTTGTATTGCTGTTACCTTAAATATTTTTCAGCTGCAAGCACAGACTTTTTTTTCCCTCTGAGTCAGTGAAAACGTTCTCTCAAATTCACCATTAACTTGTATTGACCAGCAGCTTACAGATGGGCCACTTGTGAGACTGAACTGCTGCTATATCCGCAGCCATGCTGCAAAGAAGATCACTTGCCCTAGTCCGCTCCTACCTCCCACCAAGGCCCAGGATAGCAGTTAGCTACCTGAGAATAATGGAAGAGAATATATCCCAGAGAAAAAAAATTGCTGGCCTTTTTTTATATTTGATGGATGGGATAGTTCTGGACGCAGAAACATATTATTCTTCTCTATGTTAGTAGCAGAAAGTTTATAGCCATTTTCTTCTGCTACAAGGGCAACAGTGATAGCTACTTGGCAAATGGAGTCTATCATATTTCTCAGCTCTCTTATCATGAACGAGCTCAGATGAGGAGTATTTTGGATTTTACGCTTTAGTTGAATAAGTCATGATTAATTATTTGGGGACATTTCAGCCTGATTTTATTTTACTGCTTATGTTTTGTAGAAGGGCAGTAAAATAAAACAGGGCTGAAATGTCCCCAAATAATGATTCACGACTTATTCAACTAAAGTATAAAATCCAAAGCCACTCACTTCTAAGAGCTGCTTATTTTTATAATCAGTTTTATATGTTCTATAGTTCTCTGACACAACTAAATATCCACTGGAATGCATTTAGCAATAGATTTCTTCTTCCTGTATTTATCTAAAGCTTTCATGGTCTGCTCTTGTCCCTCTCTAGCATCGGAGTTATTGGCATGCCAAGCAAAGCTCCTTCGGCATCTTGCAGCTAAAACATAGCATCATAAAGCATTTAGAAGTTCGCCCGAGTTTACTGATCTAGAGAATGCTATTGTGTGCCTTAAGTCAAAGTGAGTGTAAGAGAACAGTTCCTGCCTTAAGGAAACCAGAGTCATACTGCAGTGCATAAACACAAAATGGGTATTTTAGATACAATTCAGCAAAAAAAAAAAAAGAAACAATCAAAACCTTGTCTACTCAAATATCACCTCTGGTACAGGTGTTAATGAAGGTTTTATATACCTGAAGCTGCAAGTTGGTTTTGAGCAGACAGATCCAGCAGCATCAACAGTATCCTCACCTTGGTTAAGCTATTTCAGCTGCACTCCAAACCATAAAGTGACTTGGGAGTTTTGAATTGACTTCCTAATTGCAATATAACACCAATCCTGGTCCCTAATGGATTCACAGGAAAAAAAATTACTTTGTTCTTACCTCTTAGCTTACAGATCTTGCCTACATTAGGGATTTTTACACAAAAATCCCTAGTTATTCCAAGTAAAGCTGACAAGGCACACATTTAATGTGCTGCTGAAAAAATATGAGGAGCCCTAAAATTTTCTGTGGTAATATGTCCAAAGTTAACATTTGAAGATGTGATTTCATCAGAGAGAATGAAAAAGATCTAATTACAAAGGGACCTTTTTAGATCATTATTGTGATGCTAGGAGCTCTAAAAGATGGACTAAAATATGCAGAACTGAGTTGCATACAGCCTGGATGCAAATTTATTGACACAGAATACACTGTTTTTGTTGTCATGTTTTAGAGAAGAATTGCTCTTTAAATACAATTAAAATTCTCACAGAGGCTAGTTTAAATATTTAATGATTTTTAGGTCTTATTGATGTTCATTATATTTCAGATTCTGGACCTTTCCATCTGTGGGAGATGTTTTTGCTGTGAGTGTTACGTGCTCATGTAAGTGGGGGGGGGGGTAGAGAGAGGGATGTAAAAGGGCAGCAAAAAAGAGGGTCAAGAAATGGGAAAAGGGAAAATAAGGTGCACAATCCCTGTGATCTGGGTTTTCTGGAGGTACTTGCTGAGCAGCCCAGCATGTGGTCATAGGCTTCCAGGACCACTCAGGCTGGGAGGAACCTCAGGAGGTCACTGGTCCAACCTCCTGCTCTGCACTCAGACCCGGCTGCCCAGGGCTTTGTCCAGCTGGGTCTCAAAAGCTCCTGAGGATCACTGCAGCCTAAACCAGGATGATGAACCAGACCTGTTGCTCTGCCTGTGCCCCACGTGTCAAACCTGCTCCCACCGTCAGGAGGCCATGGGCAGCGGGGAGCTTTCCCAGGCCAATGGTGCATGGCCCCGATGGCCAAGTTGAGCACCTTGGTGGCACTGTGTTGGTGCCCCGTCCGGGGCTGATGGCACCAGCACTTTTCAAAAAAGTATGAGAAAACGAGTAGCCAAAAAACATGGAGCCCCTTTACCAGAACTGCACAATATGGCAATGCAACCATCTGAAATCACAGTAGTGATACCCCAGTGGGCTGTCTGAAAGCTCGCTGTCACTTTAGCCCCATCTCGCCCCTCTCTCCCTCCCTCAGACCAACACAGACACAGCGCAGAGTTTAGCCAGCGGTGAGTAGCCCTGCAACTTGTTAGTGCCATTCGTGATTCTGTTTGCTGCTAATCCCCCTTTACCGCTTTCCATTGAGTCCTTCCCACAGAACTAAGAGTAATATAAGAGAAAGTGTTTTTAATCAAGATATAAACCATTTATTAAAACCAGGCTGCCTGTTCAGTGTTTTAAAATTTAGTAACTTGGCAACTTTCTTATCTCATTAAAAATTCTGGTACCTAATCCGTCGTTCAATCATCCTGTTCTCAGTTCTCTGTACTCATCTAATTAAAATAAGTGCACCAGGACTAGAGATGTCCCATTTCCTTACATTTCATTTTTCATTTGCTCCTTACCTGAATCATTTTAGGACTGCAACGTGAGCACCGCTTCCTTGGGCATCAGACATGGTTTTAACCATCACTCACACAGCCACAAGGGAGGAAGAGACCACAAGAAGTCAGCTAGCCTAGGCCCCTGCTTTAAGGCTGGGAAAAATTACACCTAAAATACTGAATACTTGTTCCCAAGATTACAAAAACTATCTGTTCTCTAACCAGGCAATAATGCACACAAGAGCATATGCACCCTTTTGATTCCAAAAGTGACAGTTCTTTAGAAAATAATAAAAAGAGCAAAAGATGGGTTAATGTATTTTATGTTTAGGTTAAGTAAATTATTTCTTCATTGGCTGAGCAAAATTAGATGATTCCACACTGAATCTAATGTTTAAGTTTTGAGCCCTGGACCATGCTTTTCTGCTACAGTTTTAAAAGTCTGGCATAGGATGACAACTCTTAGAATAGTGAGAGAGTTCCAGGTCCGGAAAAGATGAGATATTGTCTAAATACTAAGAAAAGAACTCATTAAAGAGATACCTATTCACTAGAAAAGACATTATGATACTCATCTTGCTCTCAGACATAGTATTTTTTCTCCACGAGAATAAATCCAGTGTGAATGTGTATTAAATGCACAACAATACCATTTAAAAAGATCTAAATTAAAAAATAAAATAAAAAATTCATCCTATTTATGCTTTGACTTCATAGTATTCTAGATCCCATAAAATTCTCTGTGATTCTTTTCTTCCTTTCCTCTCAAAGTGCCTGTCTGAAAGGAAGGGAGAAACAACTACTCTTAATGTGCCAGTACTTTAGATATGTAGAATAATTTGCAGTTGACATATTTCATCACTAGAGGGAAATCTGTTACAGTGCTTTCCTCAGTTATACTGGTAGGTTACCAAGCGTGTAACAGACTTAAATTTGGATGCAAAAGTTAGAGCAACCAAGCATAACATAGGGAAGAGAATTTTCTTTCTCAGAAGAGTACTCAGAGGAATCGTCTCCAGTCTCCTCAGACTACCCCAGATAATAGGAAAGAGGGTGCTGGGGCACAAAGGTTCCTTGGAGAGAGAAAACTCCAAATTGGGCTAACCTTGGCACACCCACCAT
This sequence comes from Apteryx mantelli, assembly GCF_036417845.1. Taxonomy (NCBI): domain Eukaryota; kingdom Metazoa; phylum Chordata; class Aves; order Apterygiformes; family Apterygidae; genus Apteryx; species Apteryx mantelli. The sequence goes on from NC_089979.1 coordinate 63,717,421, forward strand.
CCTGCATCAGTGTCTCTAAACTAAAACCAGGGCAGAAAGTTATCTCAATTAGGGGAGCAGAGAAATAGAAGTAGGAAAGCCTTGTGCACCCCCAGCCATCACTCGTGGACACTTGGAAGAAACAGCAGCATTTTGAGACACTTGTAAAAACCACCTCCAGCGGCTCATAGGGTTTCCCTAGCTACTCTCCACCTACACTTGGGCTCAGGCTTGGCCGTCGACTATCAAATGAGCTATTGAAGACACACTGCCCTGCCTGATTTTAAAGGCTGTGTCCCTGTGACCAAAAAGCCAATTTGGAAACTAATGCTCCTAAATGAAAAGCGTGGCAAGCAGAGGGCCGGGATGCTGCAAACACAGATTTATTGCACTCTGCCTCAGGCTCTCAGTGTCCCCTTACGTGCTGCTGTCCCCGCTGTCTGTCTGAAGGAGGTGACCAAAAGCGCAGGCCCTGGCTGCGGTTCCTGCGGTAAATCCCTGCCCTCGTCCCGGCTCGCTGGTGGGCAAGGCCCCCACGGGGACACTGCCCCGTCTCCTGCAGCGCCAAGGGTGAGCTCCCAACCTGGCTCCCTTGCTAAGAGAAAGATATACATAAAAGAGAACTGGTAACGAAGGAGCAAACTTGATTTTCAGTGCCGGCTCTTAGGGATTTTCTATTACATTTTATCTTTGAAGTCACTTGGAAAAAAAGCTAATGGAAGAATAATAAAAAGAAAGGGTTTCATGAGCCAGTGTCATTTTATAGAGCTGCCCTTTATTATTCTGCCTGACAGGCTGTCAGTTTCTAGTCAAAATGTTTCATGTGAGCATAATAAATTGAACTTGTCTCCAGAAACACCATTTCATGCTGTTTTTACAGTGACCTTCTGTGGGGAAGCACTAGAGAAATCAATATTCTGTATGTAGTTGGCATTAAGTAAGTGTGTTGCTTTTCATCAAAGCTTAGTTTTAATGAATCATGATTGCCACAATTCAATTCTTACTTCTCTTATTTCCTTTTTTTATCCTCTTTACCATAAAAAATACTGCATCTAAATATCAGGACATTTTTAACCCTGAAAGTCATGCTATGAATGAAATAAATAACGAAGGAATTGTAGTTAGCAGGCCAGATCTGAGTGATTTCTTGAAAGACAGCTCCTCTCTTTACCGGTACGTTGTTCCATGCTTTCTGTATTTTTCCTCTGTACTGCAGCAACATTAATTGATGGCGATAGCTATCTCACTGTTCTGCTGTCCTATGAGCAGATGCTGAAAGATAGAGTAAATCTACAGGATGGCACAGGCTTATGTTGACTTATACCAGCACCATCCTAAGCTTTTATCAGCCGTCTTTATAATTTCTTTCTCTGTTATATTCTTCCTTCAACCTGTTGCAAAGAGATTTTCATCTTCCTACACAATTTTTTCTGACTGCAGCTGAGCATCAGGCTACAAAATTTTCAGACTTCATAGATGAATGCCTGAATCTAAGAATCATCAAATACTCAGAGACAGGACTGAAAAAATACCTGCTATAATTTTAGTTTCGAACGGCTGTCAAAATCCACTTAACTTTCAAAGTTTTTTATTCTGTTCCAAAAACTGAAGTAGCTCTGTGATGGTATATTGAACAACTGAAAAACAAAGCCACAGTGATACATCATGCATCCTAGGAGGCTTTTTCTTCTAACAGTATTTTCTTGTCATTCAGACTTACATTTCAGGACACATATTATGGACATTTAAAAAGCACTTGTATGGAATTTAAGTGTCATTCGTAGATAATAGCAACTGGCAGAGAAAAGGGCAAGATGAAGGAGAACAAGAATGGAAGGAGAAAAAGAAGAGCTAGAGAAGCTGCAAGCAGGTTCTGAGGGCAGGCTGATGAGGGAGCTGGCCGACAGGTGGCTGGAGCCACCAGCAACCTCCCTCTGCCCTGTTTGAGGCCTCCTCATCCATTGGGCTGCTGCAGGTCTGACTGTAGGTCACTCTTTGCCATGCAGACAGGCAGGGCTTCTGGATTAGTCTGTCCTGGAGCCAGGGATGCCAAGCATCCAGGCTTTTTGTGGCGACAGTTCACAAGGCTACAGGCTTATTTCTCAGTTAGTTCCTCCACCTAATGAATACCTTGGGGAAAAGAAATTTAACTTGCAGGGACCCATAAATAAGTAGCCTCTTACTCACTCTGGTAGGTTGTTCTAGAGTTAATTTTCTGTACTTATGTGCTTTGGAATCACAAGATAACTATTATTTTCTTCACTCACTGGAGTGCCTCATCACAAATTTCATGCTGACATTTTCAGGGAGAATGATAGGCACAGACTGGAGCTGAAGGGTAACCTACATTCAGTACTGGTTTGCATACACATATATATACATATATACTCAGAAAAATCTAGGTTGGAAAGATCCTCTTGATCTCCTCTAGTCCAGTCCCTGCACAAAGCAGGGCCAACCTTGAAGTTAGACTCAACTTTCAAGTTAGATCAGATTGCTGATCTAACTAACAGGGTCATGTCTAGTCAAGTTCTGAATATCTTCAGATGGAGATATATGCTCTTTCCATAACAAACAAGTGGCTTAGGTCCAGAGCACATGCAGCTCAAGGACTTAAACTTTTGGAGTTTGTCTACAAAATAAATTAAATACACTAACTGAAGGGATTATGTAAAAGCAAAAACATTTTATCCAATTGACAGGTCTCAGATCTGGGGTTAGCTTTAAATCTACTGTACTGCGATTAATCTGCCTTTCATATTCCCTATGTTTTACTACCACCCTGAGGCCACTGAAATCATGGGTATTTTCTTCCTTAGGTATTTTTTTCTTTAGAAAAAAAACAAAAACCAATAATTACATTATACTCAGTTATGCAATTTAAAGGCTAAAATTCAAATTGTATTGAAACATTTCCCTTTGGGTTCTCTCACACAGAGTCTGAAAAAAACTTCCTTTACTGATTAATAGACATTTGGCAATCAAATTGTTCAAAGTTTTCCTGCGAGGACTGAACTCTGTTGCCCTTTGTCAATGATAAGCCTGTTTTAAAGAGCTATAAAAATAATTACTTTGGCTTTCTTAATAAATTACCTGGGGAAAAAGAAAATCTTTTCACCATTTTGGAGCCATCAGTAAGCAAAATAATAAAATCAGTTGGGAAAAAACTATGTTCATTTCAAGATAAGTTTCAAAATGTTGTGGCATTTGGTGTGTTCCACATTTATTTTGGAAGGCAATATAAAATATGATTCTCAAGAATATGAATTGAGTTTTGAGAAAAGCTAATGCAATGTTGCAAATTGAGAAAATATTGAATGGCAACATGAAATAGTCCAGCTAGGACCCAGACAAAATACAAGACTGTAGACTGGAAAACAAGGGCAGCTGTAGCTGAAGCCAAGGTTGTTTCACATGTTCTTGGCCCTGCTGAAGGTCTTGCTTCTCTGGCAAAGATTACTGAGCCCGTCCCTCTATCCACTCTTCATCCATCACACTTATGGCCACTGACAGCCTCTCACCTATGAAGATGGGCATGCTCTAATATGCTGGTTTATAAACTGGGAAATGACAGATGCCACTGGTATGGAGCTGCAACCTCCAGCAGTAGAACAGGCTAAATCCATGAGCATGCGTCTGCCTGAGCTATTAGTCTCAACATTTTCTGTTCCTCATTTTGATGGCAAATGATTTAAACACCGGATTCCTTCTCCCTTTACCTTCTCCTAATCTTTTAGAAGAAAGGCTTAGACACACTTGTTTGTGTGCTGAGCCCAAGCCTGTCGATGTTCTCAGAGGATACTGAAACCATACCTCGCAGATCAAGCCCTCAGGGACTTTAAGCAGAAGGACATCTAATTTATGGTTCACATGATCAAAATACCAATTTGCTCAGCCTGGTTAACTAACACTGGGCAGCTCTGGACACACATACACAAATGCTACCTTAGTCATCCAGGAAAAGTATAAGCTGGGCAGGAAGCTTTTTCTCAGGATGCCAGAAGACTCCAGGGTTAAGCAACACCCAACCACAATTTCCAGGATCTTTAATTTGGAACATAGGAAGATGCTGTCATCTGGCTTCTGGCACTCAGTCCTGTGGCTACGTCAATAATAGGAAATTAAAGAGGATCAGGGCACAGGCCTGCACTGCTGTTAATTGTTAGCACACCTGCTGGCCTAGCAGTGGCCTACATCATGCCCGGGTACATTAAAGGAATAGCTTTGGCCAAGAAATGTTCCCAAAAGGTATTTTGGATACAACCACCCAGATCCGGGAGCAAACACTAGGCCAGTGGGCCCAAACAAAATTCTGTCCTGCCACCTGACCCTGGAGCCAGAGAAAGATCCCTGGCCCTTTTTATTTAATAGTACTGATGTAACATATTTGGCTCTGGTGTAGATAATTGGCGCTTTAATTGCTCATCACTCCATAATTATTGTGAAGAGGTTCATTGCTCAGGTACCAGCTGTAGGACAAAAGTGGCAAGAAGGTCCTCCACCTCATCCTTTCAGGCTTCTTCTAACTGAGGCCTTATTCTTGTTCAATGAACTCAAGCACAAATCTTATACAACAAACAAACCATCAGCCTGCCCTGACTTCTAAATCAGCTCCCTGTCAGCCCCAGCCCTTACTTATTCCAGTCCAATGTCCTCTGCCTTTACAGCCCCAAAGCAAAAAGTTGCTGTTTCCTCCAAAACCAAATGTTACCTGCTCTCACCAACTGCCAACATACCAAACTCATCTAAACCATAGCCCTAATCCTTTACACACATTTAGGAAGGCAAACCTCACTGGCTTACCAGGTAAACTTGGTCCTACTTGATCACCAGTGCAGACAAAAAGCTTCAAAAGCTGTCTTTCTCAACAGATTTCACACTCCCCTCAAGACTATTCTGAGGCCCCAAACTTACAATCCCCCAAAAAACCAAAACAGTAACTCAATATATGAATCACAAAATTATGTCGTAAGTATTTATTTCCCTGACTCATTCTTTCTTTAGTTTAAACCCATAATCAACTCTAACACTAACCACAACTTATCTAAAGGACCTCTGTCAGCTCGAGAGGAAGATGAAGCTAGGACACTTCAACAAAACTGGGCATTTTCGCAAGACCTACCTCTATATTTGTTATGGAAAATTAGGCTCGCCAGCCACCATAACAGGGTCCGACCCTAGGTTCCTGCTGAGGCAGAAGTTCGAAGTCAGATTGAAGAGAAATAAAATTTAATGATACACGTGCGGTAATTACAGCTTGAGCTGGGTGCCTCTGAAGAGGGACCCCGAACAAAGAAATCCCTGGGCAATTATACCCTTACAATCTAAATTCCCCACCCCTTAAGTGATAGTTTGGACCAATAGTAATGGTTAGGTCTGGGGTCTTCCCCTTCTTCACTGGGCCCCTTCATTGTCTCTAGGCAGGCTGCTGCTTATCTTCAAGGTCTGCTACTCCTGCTGTCCGTGTAACTTCTTTATCCCTCCAGCTTGAACCGGCTCTGGGGCCCCCTTTTACTTATCTAGGTAAAAATTCACAGCTTGAGGCCTAAGGCTTCATCAAATTTAGCTACTAATGCTAAGCAAGTTATGCTAAGCGATTAATTCTAGACAGCTTCAGTCTGATATTCTCTAACATATTTACACCACTGAAAAAAAGTATTCTTACAGCAAAGCCTAACCAAACATTGTCCCTATTACCAGGCAAAAAGATCCTTTGCAAGGCTGCAATGCACACATGCTAACCTGAGCCCCAGGCAAAGGATCTTTTGAAGGCTGCAGACTTAAAAAAATGCTCTGAGACCGTGCTAGTGCACACCCATAGGTTAGCGTAGCTGCCCCTTTACACAAACCTGCTCCCCTGGAGAAAGGGGCAATACTTCCAGAGTGCACTCAGACGAACAGCCCCGTGAGTTAGTCTAAATTCGCAGTAGCCCCAGATATACATTTTGGTAAAACCAACCAAGGTGCATTGGAAGTTCCCTCTCAAATCAGGGAGCATCTTGTTTCAGAAAAACATGGATTTCAAAAGATACAACAATAAAATGAAAAATTCCTCAGACCTCAACCCAGACCCCTAAAATAGAAACTATTTCTACTTTCATCACTCCCTTTAAAAACTGTCAAATCCCAAACCAAAACCAAATATAATTCTTAATAATTATTCCTTTTTACTCATAGAGCCCCAAAACATAAACACACTCCAAAATATCCCCCCACTTAGATCAGGCTGATCAAGGAATAACACTAGGGATAAATTTAAGATTAAAAGATGCCAAAATAATAACCAGGAGCTTAATACATTTCATAGAAAAAAAATGACTCCTCCAACAGGATTAAAAATTAGCATCTGCAAAAACGTGACCACCAAGAAGCAGGGGTCCCATGCTGCTTTGCAAAGTTGCCATTGGCAAGGGAACCATCATTCACAGGCTTAGGGGATCCCAGCACATGACCCATATCAACCCTAGGCCAAAATAGAGAGAACAGGGCCTCTTTTGGTATTATCAGGCCCAAACCCACCTTGCTTGCTGCCTCTGACTGAGCCCAGCATTTTCCCAAACATTTTATGGTCCTGTCTGGCCTCTCTTTGAGGCCACCATGAGTTGGTGGCTCCTCACCTAGGAGACCCAAAGGCTTGGGGGCTTCCCACGCAGGCTTCAGGCAGGGCCCCAACCCACAAGGACCTCTTGCCTTCACTTCAGTCTGGGCATGGTATGGCCTGCATGGTTTTACTAAACCTGGGGTTATGCTAATTCTCATTTTCTTGGCTTTCTTTCTTTTTGTTTCCTGGGTTCAATCAAGCAGTTTGGTATCTTGTAGGTTTGCTCCCAACTTGGGCATTGCAAAGGCTGAGGAAATGCAGTGGAGCTGGAGTCGGCACCCGCCTGCTGCTCAGCCAGCTTCCCGGGTTGTTACAAGACTCTCTTGAATGCAGTTTCCAAAACACATTGCTGGTTTGTGAACAAGTGATTTGGAAGATGTGTTATGTTCTTGGCTTATTGAATTATGCAGTCCCACACCCTAATCTCATATTTGCCCTTCTTCTGCTTCCCTGACAGGGTCAGCCCTGAACACAGCCTCACAAGGCATTCCCAGCTCACACTTTCTCCCTGAATCTTTTTCTTTTCCTTTCCCACACACTCATTTCTAACTCTAACCTCCACCCCACTCAGCCATATCCCCATTTCCAGGTTCTATCTCAAAATAAATCACTGCCACTTTCTAGCAAGGGCGCTTATTTTAACCTGCCAGTCCCTTTTAACTCACTCTTTAGCTCTCATCCTCAGCTCCTACACATTTCTATACTCACCGCCCCCATTTCACACCTCCCTTCCTCCTGTTATGAGCATCAGCTCCATCCAAGAAAGCCTCACTGATGCCTGTTTTTATCTGCTCAAATGGCAGCAGGATGAAAGGCCTTTCTGAAACTAGCCTAACTCCTTCCCATAGGCTTCAGCAGCATTCAGGCAGGTCTCACCAGGACTGCCTTCAATTCTTGTCTAGGAGAGGTTTGTTCAGAGCAACAGCTACCTCTGGCTGCTACTTTCAATCTGGCAGAGCTGCATTAGGGAATAAACTCCAAGTTCCCAAATATGTTTTATGCTGACACTGGAAGGACTCATGGGGACATTTTCTGCACCCTGGAGGGGTCAACGGGCTCGGGGAGGATACGAGCCCATGGGAAGGGGCTCGAGTGTCAGATATGGAGGGAGTACCAGGTTTCGTCCACAGGAGCTGGGGAGCTGCACCCCTGTGGAGGTCACTGCGTGCGAGCCAAGGGCCAGGTGAGGGCTAGCAGCTGCGGCACAACGCCGTAACCCGAGGGGGCTAGAAAAGTCCTGTGGGTTAAACCACGGGCTGTCACTCACTCAGGTCTCTGAAATAGCCTGGGGTGGCCAGGCCCAACTGAGGGCTGCTCTCCTTGTCCGGCACCGGGATACTTCAGCATTTCTGGCTACACAGGACACCTAGACTAGTATTAAGACTAAGATTAGATTTGGGATAGCTTTTCACAATGGCATGAGCCCCTTGGTTTTATATATCGGCAGCAACATGTAGGTGCTCTGTAGAGATTGAAGTATTTACGACCTTAGCATAATGATGTAATGTGGAAGAATACAGGCCTGAAAGTGGGCACACAAGATGTGATGTAGAGGAGAATAGGCACGGGATGGGAGCGCAAAGGCTGAGGACCCTAGGCTGTAACCAGTTAAGGAAATGTAGACCTCAGAGCCAAACAAAACCAGTTTTAGGAGTAACAAAAGAACAAAGAACAGGTATCTGACATATGTAAAATGTACCATATATAGTAAACTCAGATGTAACAGAATTGCAGATTAACAAAGAAAGAACAAAGTTCAAAGGATGTTAGGAAATATATGAAAATGGCCTAAGCAGTTCCTAAAGGAGGAAGAAGAAACCACCAACATCATACTCCTCCTGGTGAAGGACTCGGGATGCTGACAAAGCGCCATACCTCCTCCCTCTGACTCCAGCCATCAACCCAGAAGAGCAGTGCAAGGGCGAGCATGACACCAGAGAAAAGGGGGTAGATCCTAGGAAGTGTGTGTAACAGTTTTAACTGTCCTATTATTATCAAGACTTTCTAGAATTAGTCATGCTCATATTTTTCATTCTTTTCTTCCTTTTTCTGTAAAAATTTTGACTAATAACAATTGTTTAGACTATTAAAATTTCAGTTGTACTAACACTACATGCTTGGCTCTATCTATAAAGTGTGTTTCTTTTTTTGCCCTAACAAGATTTCAAGTGCAACAAGGCTTGTACAAGCATGGATATTTTTAGACAAAAGATCAGAAGGGCTGCTGGACTCTAGGTAAGTCTAGAGACACCATTCGGTTAAAGGTTAGTGTTATAGCTCAGGCTTACAGGGCTCCTACAGAAAGTGTAAAGCCTGGGCCCCAAAACGTCCATCAGGTGAGGCTGAGCTAAGCCACTGCCATTCATTGAGATCCTTTAGCATCTGCAGGTACATTTTTGTAGGCATCCCTAACTCTAATGGCAGCACTAAACCTCACTTAGTGACTCTGTGGAGAGGCAGAGCTCATTGAGCCATGCAGGCATCAGCTGGCAGTTTAACCTGCCAGCACCTTTTTCAGTCCATTGGTTACCGCGGCATAAGCTCAAATCCTAGTTCTGGTTAGGCTGTGGTTGAGGACTATGGTTTGGGCTTGCAGGCAACCCTGAGTAAGAGCAAGGCTCATGTGCAGATCAGTTGGTACGAGCTGTTAGTTCTCACCACTCCAAGCGCTTTCTCAGCCTCCCACATCTCCTTGGCTACTGCTGTTCGAGCTGGGAGGGCAAGAAGTTCGGCAAAGGGCTGGTACTGCGGGAACAGGCAGGGGGGAAGAGGAGAGGCAGGTCAGGGAACCTGGGGTGAGCCCAGAAGGTTTTTTTTAAAAACCAGTTCACTTTCCCCCATACAGTCTCACCTTTCCCTTGTGCTCCTGTTCTCTGGTATCTCTGCACTTGGCTTAGATTTCAGGGCATGCATTATATTGGATATTTTTCCTTCCAGTTTGGATACTGGACCATAACAATGACTCCTAGACCACATAAATAGTTAATTAAACAGTGAGCTTCTGAAGCTGTCACACTTGGAGCTGGGATGTCCGTGACAGGGTCAACCCAACTCTTCTGCCTTGGACTCTGCCCCGGCACCGTTCCCTCCACACAGTCCAGAAGGACACAGTCAAAGTTCAAGTAAACAAAAGTTTATTGGACTGCTTGGGCAACTGAGAATAAGAGAAAAGATAAAGTGAACAGCCTGGATTGATTATTGTTACTAGAGTATGGCAATGATATGGAGAGGGTGAGAGATTTATTCAAACTTTGCAGTGGCATCAGGCAATAATCAAGAATGAGGCATGCCTCACACACTTGCATTTATACAGAAATTATTCTACACAAAAATATTGAGGTAGAGAATCTACTTTTTTAAAAAAAGAACCAAAAATAAGTTTATAGATAATGTTTACTAAAAAATTGCGTTATATTCTTTTCTGTTTGTCCCCTTCATGCTTTCAAATTAAGACCAAAAAAATATTTTGACCTGCCTCTACATGGAAAAAAATTCAAATTCTGCTGTTTTTTTCCACTTGCTCTCAGCTTCAGATGTTTTAAGAAATGATAATTTTCACAGAAGAAAAAGCAAAACAACTCTCATTCAAGATACCAGTTTCATTCTGTCTCTCTGGTTAAGCTCACAGCCTGCCCTAGCATCATTGCTGTAGAAGACTTTTTGACATTATTCAGTTTACAGGATTCTTGCAGGGATCCAGGCAAGTGCTGTTCCCTTAGAGCAATTTTATGATGCCTTACTTCAAAGGTCACTAGGTGTCTCTTCATTAACATGCACTCGTGTGACACAGCCGATCCTGGCATGCCTTCAAAAGAATTGCCTCTACAGCCTTCCCAGCCCCACAGCAAAATAATTGCTCTGAGAGCTTTAGCAGCATTCAGGAGTGCCTGCGAAAGGGGACATATTGACAGAAAAGAAAGAGTCATGGAAACACAAGAAACAGCCCTTAAACTGGACCTTTGTAAGCCAATGCCTCTACAGCTGCATTAAACCATTTATTTAAAATTTTTTTAGCTGTAGCTAATTAAAGCCTGGGCCACAGAGTGAGTCAGTAGCTGCCTTCGGCAAACAAGCCAGCCCTGGCAAGCGTCGACAAAAGGCGCACGGGTACAAACTCTCCCCTTTTGTGGTGGGAGAGCAGCATTTTTTCCCTCCCTCAAACCTTGAATACTTTTAAGAAAAGTCCACTAAGGACAAGGGAAACAAGCAAATATCCCCCTGGGAGCAGACCAAGACCCTCCATGATTCAGAGCCCTGTAATTTTAGTAAAGGGCAAGGGGGGGGGGGGGTTAACCTGAACTTGCATTAAAGAAGCATTTGGCCCAAAAGAGCTGTAAAGCCACGGAGTTTCCTCCTCCCTCTGCCTGACTTTCAACTAAAGTTGCAGTGAAACGGAGGGAGCACTGGCACCAGTGCCCCCGCCAGCCCTGCCAGCAGCGTGCTGCGGATCACCCGCCCTCAGGGCTAGCTTGAAAGGAAGAAAACACAGAAACAGCACTTGCAAAAGCCAGGCAACCCAACATGGCAAACACTTCTGTAATTTTATCTTGACAAGGATCGCATGTCACCTGAACCTCTTAGCAAACACGTTGTTCCCTACCCTTCACGCTGTTTGGCAGCCCCATGTGGGGGCTGCAGCTCGGCTGGGCTCGCTGACTGCCTTTCAGCACAGCTACAAAATCCAGACTCAGCTTTGCCGTACAGAAGGAGGCACGAAGGACTTAGGAGAGGTGAAAGAGAAGGCTTGAGGGAACCAAACCATTCATTCTTAGGTAAAATTTTGAGCAGAAACTTTCAAAAGACAAAGGCTTTTTCAGTGCCCAATTCTCACAGATAAGTTTGAAAAATGATTTTCTATCAGAACTTTCCCTGTTCCAGTTATTAAGAGCTTTATTGTTATACAGAAACCACCATCACTGTAAAAGGTACACTCGGGTTGCATTTTTGGGGTGGGGTTGAGGGCAGGGGAAAAACTGATAGAAGCAAATCTGCTTTGACCTAATTTTGAGTTATGTGAGTGTGGAAGGGAAGAGTTTTCCCTATGTTTCCAAACTGTTTGTTCTGTTTACACTCCTGAAAGTGTACACAGGCACTTCTAAATAAACCTAAGCTTGAATTTTCAAATTTAGCATGACTCTGCAGATCCCCAAAAGAGAAGCACCATCTGAAGAACAGTCATAATTTAGCAATTATTAAACAATATTGTTTATATGTACATGTATGTATATCGTACATGCATCCATATACATACAACTAGACAAACAAATAAGAATCTACCTAGGTCCTTTCAGCAGCATGGAGCAGTAATCCAACCAGTTTTTGGCATTAAGCAACCGTAGTATCTTGATACCTCAATAGTCAATAATCTGTTCATTTTGCTGAAGTCTTTCTAATAAATATTGTGCCTCATTTGCCGTTGGGCCTCTAAGAAGTGCAGCTACCCCTATGTGCCTTGCAGGAGGCTTAGAGGATAGATGGAAAAAGTGTGCAATTTTCTTCACCTGTGTGAACATGGCCTTGCTTTACCAACACAAGTCCTGTTGTGAATGCAATTCCACTGGTAAAAACCATCTTTAAACTAAGACAGCTGTATCCACGTTAGAGAGATCAACCCAGTCTCAGCAACAAGCACTGCCCATGTGCTCTGGACCAAGGATGGGCTCTGGCACCTGTAGAAACCTCTGCAGCCACAGCACAGCAGCGAACGCTGGAGCTGCCGCGTGAGGGAAGCAGGAAGACTGTTGCTACCAGAAGGTAATTTTAGTAATCCTCTGCTTGTGAAAGCTGGCAGCAGTTAAGGGTTGCATGACATTCAGAAGACAGCATAAGAAAAGCAACTCTTATTGAGAAGGCTTTCTCAAAGTTTTCAAATCTACTTGGTGCTAGATGCCCACTGCCTGCAGCAAACTCTACTTTCATTTTACAAATTAAACTTATTAAACCTGCCCTTACCTTCATTAATCTTTTGTGTTGCCAGCAGTCTACAGAGCCCTGGTGAGTTCCTTACACTAATTCTGTTTTACTTTGACACTTCCAGTGGCCGAACTGCTTGCTATATGCACATATGGTAACACACAACCACTGTAGAAACTGGAGGAACTGTTGGATGCAAACCTAAGTATTTGGAATACTACAGTTTGAAAAATACCACGTAATATGTAAGTGAACTTTTCATCTGTCTTTCAGAGTAGAAATCAAATCAGATTCTGACATTGCAAGGTCATTGAATGTATCCCATAACTATCTTCTTATTAGTAGGGCAGAGATATGAAATGCCTGTGCCCTGGCTTGAATACATTATTTGTAGTAAAAAGCCCCAAATAAGTTTATGAAATGTAGAAGTGGACAGGGGGAGTGATAACCAGAGATACAGTGTATTTTTGCTTACTGCCTTAGCCAGTTAAAAAAAGCCACTAAAAATTGTTTTGATACTGCTTTCTGTTTACATTGTTCATAATACAACACACTATGATAAAGACAATACCCGTTTTGTTATACTTAGAGGAGAGGAATTTTGCCATATGCTGTGTGGCTACTTGGATGGATTTGTGGTCTACATATAGCTGATTTATGAAACAACATGTCACTGGAAAATATGTATGCCTAAGCGAACATATATCACCTTTTTATTATATAGCAATCTAATTTCCATGGAAATCCAGTCTTCCTAATGAGGTTCCGGTCACTGACCTCCAAATGTAATATCACAGCTGGGATATAAGTAATCATTTAATACTAGAATTCATTACATTTACATGATATTTCAAGAACTTAGAAGCCCTTTTCTAATGTGTCAGTAAAACAAAGGCACAAAAATAAATGTAACCTTCTTCTACTAGCACGGTATAAGCAGATTTGAAATGAGATTATTAAAGGCAGGTTTAGCCAAAAGACAGAATGGTTGACGTGCAGTATGTGAGACGTAATAACATACTCTGTGACATATGTACTCCCCACTGTTTACTTTAAAACAACATTCCACATCATAGCACGACCCCAGTTCATCACAGCATTCACATCCGGTGTGTCATTTTGTGCTCCCTTTCAAGACAAAGCTTGTAGTCTCACTCATTCCGTACTTCAGTTTGTTACCGTTCTGGCAGTTTACAACATTAAAAAAAAAATCTAATACTGACACAGAGAGATTTGTATTTATTAAGGACCATAGTCTCATCAGCTGGCCAGTTAACCCTTTACAGCAGTGATACTGTAATTCTGCAGCATTCCAAGCAAGAGCAGAGGCTGTTTGTACTAGGTATTTTACACACATGAAAGCATAGTCCCTGCACCGACAAGCTTAAAATTTATGGGTTTTTAAAGTACATACATGAAAGTATTTTAGTGATTTGTTGTTATTGAAGTTATCCTTATAAAATATTTCTATTTGAACCAGCAGTTGGAAGTAAGAAGGCCACCTATTTTAAGGAATTCGTAATGAGCTCGTGTTGGTTTGAACAACAGACTGAAGCACTCCCACTTGGGCACCTGCAGCAAGTCTGGAGCTGCAATCTTGTGCTTGTGGAGAAAGGAGCAGCAAGGCCCTGCTGAAAGCTGTACGGCTACACCTGCACTGGGGCCACATGGACGCAGCCAACCTCCCTGTAAACTAGATTAGAGTTTGCCCAGGCTGTAAAACCTCATCCGAGAGCCAGGGCAAGCATTTAAGCATTTCATCTGCTCCAGTGAGAGGAGAAGCAATGGGAAGCAGAAAGGAGTATGACTTTCTGTACCTTAGCCGTTAGAGCACAGAGAGCAGAAATCACATCCTAGATGCCAGTCCTTGCTCCAAAGGCTTTTTTTTTTTTTTTCTTCCAGTGACTGTTCCCTTTCTCACCTACTGACATATTTACCCACACTTGTATGAAAAAACATAATTTATTGTAGTCTGATCCTGTTGATGTGCATTTATGTGATCTGAGGCACCAGCCTGGATCAAGATTCATGGGATCTTGAGACAGGAAGGTCTTGTTTGGTCAGACTTAGTCAGACTTACGTATCCATGAGATGTTGAGCTTCTCAAGCATATAATCATATATCCTTCAGCAAAGGTGAGGTAAATTATCTTGCATACAACTAGCATTAACAGCAGCCCACAACTAGTAGTTGCCAGGGAGTAGCTAGTTAGCTTTAAGTGTATATACCCTAGCTTGTATTCTAATAACTGGTTCATCCACATCTTCAGGTCTGAAGGTCTCCTCACCATGACAACAAAGTATATAATAACCTGTATCACTCAAATATGTTTGTTATTCATTGCAGTCAAAAATTAGTTCTGCAGAACTGCCAAAAATAAAACAAGATTTTCTTATTCTAATTCTGGAAAAGGTGACTATCCAAACACCAGTTTCCTTTAATATACAAAATCAATCTATTCATAAATCGTTTCTCCTCTGCAAACTAATGCACAGAATGATATTCAGTGCAAATCTACTCTGAAAATGGATGCAAATAAAGACAAGTTGGGATTCCATTCAGTTCACAAATGAAAGGACATTTTTCTTGTTACCAGTGTTACCACCCTGTGGGCTCTAAGAAGCAAGCTAAGCTCTTCTTTCATGTCCATCCTCAACACCTGCACAGACAACACACCTCTCATGCTCTTAAGGACATCCCTGCAAGCTACACCAAGACTAGATGAGTGACACTAATGCATCAAACAGCTTCAGAAATCTGTGACAACTGAATGCGGCAGGAGAAGGGTCCTTTCTTATTTTGAAGATATAGGAAAACCATCCCCTTGCTTGGCATTGTTTACCTTTTTCCACTCTAACCAGCCTGTCCTACATCTTAAAGCAGCTTCCAAAATGGATACCATGGAGCTCTCTTATCTTGGAACGGAACCAGCCCCTCAGCTTTATCTGCATACCAGGGTCCTATGGAAAAAGGGAAGATATTTCTCTGCTAACTATCCTACTAGGTACTGCTCATGGACTCTTGTCGGTTCACAGGATTTCTGTTGTAGCATATCCAGAATTACCAAAAACCCTTCCCTAAGTTTTCCCTGTGCTTAATTCTTTTTTGCCTTAGAGTGGTAGTTTTTCTTCATAAACAGATTTGAAGGCATTAAGTTCTCTGTGTAAGTGCA
This sequence comes from Apteryx mantelli, assembly GCF_036417845.1. Taxonomy (NCBI): domain Eukaryota; kingdom Metazoa; phylum Chordata; class Aves; order Apterygiformes; family Apterygidae; genus Apteryx; species Apteryx mantelli. The sequence goes on from NC_089979.1 coordinate 63,733,086, forward strand.
GTAGACTATAAGACACTGGCACAGAAATTATACCACACAGGATAAAAGTCAGCATTTATTCCATATATGTGAGACTACAATGCAATGTACTATGCTGAGTTCTGTTTTAGCAGCCATCAATAGAGACCAGTAGTTGCACTGTATGTCCCCAACTGTAGAAACTCTCAAGGACTGTTATATGCACGCTCTTACATGTAAGAAGATTAAGAACAAGTCCAACTAGTTTTCAGAAAAAAAAGGAATCATCTACTGAGATCCAAGGTTCTGGTGTTTGTCATGAATTCAAGTGTTTGTCTGCCCACCTCCTTAAGGTCATTCATAGCTCAAAATAAACACATAATGAATTAATCATAAGAAGCAATGTAATGTAGTATTTAAGGGAAAGTAAAATGAGGAAAGTGAAATTCAATGATCCGATTCACCAGTTACTAGCTTCAGTTCAGATCTGGTCAGTCAGTAAAGCTAAGCATACAGGAATGAGCTTCCTCCTTCTCCTTTTTTTCTCCTGTACTGTTTCTGAAAGCCTTTCCTATATTCAAGCCAAGTTCCTTGATACTATTAATGCTCTGTGTGCTTTTGTATGATACTTTGATACAGCTTATTCATTTTCACTGAATTTCAGGTAATAATATACATCGACCACCTTGCAAAAAATGCAGCAACAGTTTTGTTTAACATGGCCAAGCATTCATTTACTCTCAGCAGTCAAATGTTCAGAAAAAAAACCAATAGCAACTTCCCATCTTTTTGCCTCTTAAGTAAGATGTATTATGACTTACAAATCTGTGATCAGCTTCCATTTGTCTAAACTTTTACCCAACTTGCCAGTACCTCTCTGTCACTCTGCAAAATCCTGATTGCAGTATAGGATTCAGTACTGCAGAAAGGCATTGGACCATTGTGCCACAGAAAGTGAGACAGAGATGGTACAGTATTTTTTCTCATCATAGATAGAGAAAGGAAGTGAACAAGCTGTGTTGCTTTACTCCACACAAATCAAGAGGAAGCCTATACTGCCTCCATTTAAGGGAGTTCTCTTGCCACTATGCATTCTTTTGAGCAGCAGAGGATACCCAAATTGAGGCCAAAAATACAATACCCAAGTACATTATTTGAGGATACAAAGACGATAAACATTGTGAGATTACACAAGTAAACAACAAAAGCAAATGTCTAATTTAAAGCATTAATCACTGAAACAAGCTTCTCCAAGCAAAAATTAATAATAAAGTGAATTCCCAGACAATTAGAGCAATGACCTCCAGAGAGGATTTGGGGACAAAGGATTCTGTTTTGAAAACAGTCTCCATTTTCTTTTTGTCATCAGACAGTAAAAACATTGACTATTCTTAATTCACTTTATTAGTTTTTCAACAGTGTAATAATCCATTTCTCACCAAACCTATATAGACTTTTTTTCTCCCTCTCATATTCATAGTTAAAAGCGAGGTCACAAAAATTCCTGTATGATCCCCTACAGAATGCAGCTCTAACCTTTCTTTTGTTATTAAAAAAGGAACCTTGTCAACCTTTTGCATTTATCAGTTTACATGTAAAAACTTGAAAACAGTCAACTCCACCTCTGAGGAACAGCTTACATCACCACTGATGGAAGGGAACTTCAACAAACCCATTACAGGGAATGAATTGCATACATCTACACTAGCATCTCAATATGTTGCAATTTCTAAAATATCTCCCACTTGTTTCCACTTACTGCATTTTTGATTCAGATTGTGGAAAGTCCCTGTGTGCCCACTGGATTGTTTTTGGATGGAACTGTGCTTGAATATGGACTCCTTGGGAGCTCTTAAGGCATTCTAGCCGCTAACAGACATCCAGCATACGGGGCCCAAACAGAGCTTTTCCATTCTAAAACTCCTGAGACACAAATAGCATAGAAAAAAGTCTTTTGCAACAAGTGTTTTGCCTTATGGAGCCACTTTGACTGCACTACCTATCAACAGATATGAGATATCTGTTTATATATATTATCTGTTTTATATATATAAAATCCTGAAATTCTTGCAGAGGCTTGAAAGGTTATTTGGGCTTTCTGAATTATTTTTGCCTTGCCCTGACATGTGATTTTAAACATGCCCTTTATTGCCATGCCCTTTTTAATTATTAGTTTTTAAAATAACATTTAATCTAAATTTAGTAGTTTTTTAATTTAGTAGTTTAATAAATAATGAAGTTTAAACCTTTTAAAAGGTTATCTGTAAAAAAGCCAATACAGCCTGAATTTTTAAGTCAGCTTCCTTCTATTCAGAGGAGAAGCTAGGGCAAGAACAGGACAGAGTAAGAAATAAGTGACATGCAATTCCAATCACTGCCATTTATACTTCAACTTCTAAGGCAAAGTTCATGGGACCTACTGTAAATGTAGACGTCTCTGCATCTGTAAACCAAGTTTGACAGAGGCAGACACATGAATCCAGATGTAAGGGATACTAAAAGCTTTCAGTTGAAGCTGTAAGACATATCTATAAGAAACCAAGTTTCATTAGATTCTCAATTACTGTACAAATTATAAATGGAAATCCTTTACTGTTATTGTCTTGTGCATATGTAGGCATTTTGACACTATCTGTTCTTGAAGGCTAGTCTCCTGAGATAACACCACTCTTCCTCCTCAGCCCCATTAAAAACACAAACAAACAAGTGTTCATAGTACAGTATCCTTCACTTTGACTTGACACAGGACCTACAGTGTGTCTTCTGTAGTGCTGCTAAGGTACAGCCCTTTGAGTAACACCACAAGCCCTGATGACTGTCAGGCAGGCAGAGCTTATGGGGCCAAACCACTGCTAGTAGGGCCCCAGCTGGTGCTGAGGTTATGATATTTGCCCTAGACAGGATGGAAACAGTTATCCAGGCTAAGTGTTGCACAGTGCCCCTTCCCAGTCTTTATAGGCAAGTTGCCTGCATAAGGCATTTATCTTTACTTTCAGGATACACTAACACACATGTATTGGCACACTTCTCAGCAGCACAAGAACAACTCTTTAAAGGCCTCGGGGGGTGGGGGGGAAGTTCTGAAGTGAGTATATTAGAGTCAGACAAGAGTAAGTAATTAAACTTTTATTCATAATCATTTACATATGACTAAAATGCTCACCACAAAATGCAAACTTTGACTTATCTTGTATTTAGCAGTGAAAATAGTCATCTCTTCATAGTAAAGCACCAAGGAGCACATCACAGAACAGTCAGAAAGATCCCAGATATCAGTTTTTCCTCACAATGTACCATGACAAAGTTGAAGATCTCATACAAGTCTAGATGTTCCACAACAAATCAGAGTCACCTGAGTGCTTGGCAAGAACAGTATTATTTAGTAGCAGTTACATTACCTATAGTGGAATTCATAGAGCACTTGTTTTCTATCTTTTTTGCAAAAAGGTTATTTTTCACACAATAGACATCCTTAGGATCTAATTGGGTTGAATACTGGGACCAATTATTATTAATTTTTTGCTATTTTTTTCAATGGCAGCAGTTTGCCAGTAGGAGGATCTACACCAGCTGTAGGAATAGATGTTAGGAAGGAAGGAAAATCAGCTCATTATAGCCTGATTGGTAGGGCCTAACCACTTACAGGCACCTATACCTATTACTCCACTCAACAGCTTTCTCCATTGTGCTTCTTTTAATTAGCATTTCATTCAAACATACTACATTGAAGAAAACAATTCTGAAGTTAAATGAAGTTGTGTACATGGACAAATCTACATAAAGTTTTGGTAGTCATTTAAAGCTGTAAAATTCATATGCAAAAAGAGTCCTACAAACCCATTACAGATTAAAAAGAAATAACCAGAATCATGGTGTTACATACAAAATATTCTAGCACAGAAATCAAATAATTCATTAGAGAATAAAATCGTTATACAAAAAGAGAAATGCTGCCTTTTTAATCACTTAAGAACAGCAAATAAGAAGGCAACATTCAGAAAAGTGCACAGCAGAAAAGAATTGTTTTGTTTTCTGAAAAAGGTGAATTTTTCTTCAGACATCAGGCTTTTGTCAGAAACGTAGTGGGTTAGGCTTGCTTATACTCTTTCCCAAGTCAGTCTCTTCTTGCATTAGTTTTCCATAAGGCATTTACTCTGACATGTAGGAACGATACATTAGGGCTGCAATAATTGCTGCTATTGCTGGGATCACCCAGTTGGACCATGAACTAGAAAGAAGTTTTTGAAATATCAGTTTAGAAATGGTCAGCAGCAAATTTTAAAAGGTTAAGTCATTGGTTAGCAAAGTTACACTACTGTTTCTGCCCACCCTCCCCCCTGCCCCCAAGCCTTTCAAAGTTAATACAGCAAAATACACTGGCTGGACAGTGATACTTTTGCCAAATAAAACAGCTTGTAATGTTAGACTTTGTACTAGAGCTTAAAACAAGTTTGCTCAGAGGACGGTAAGATTCTAGACATGTTTAAAGTTGTGGCTTGCTGCAGAGAACAGTATCATTCATTCAAAAGCTATTCTAAGAGGCAGCATCACATGACATTCAAGTACCCAAGCTCACCACTCAAAGGGGCATGCAACAGTCCTCTGAGGTTTCAGCGTTAGGCAGTTGTCAGTGTATCAGCAGGATACTTTGTGTAAATACCACCAAATCAAACTTCATACATTTAAGACTTTTCCCCCCATTCTGACACACTGTTCTTCATCTCACAGTTTAAGTTTGTCACAAAAAAGTCAGTGATGGCAGCAAGTGCCTTCTACATAAGTCACCCAGCAGCCTCTGGAAATGAAGACTTGTGCACCATACACCATTAGAGACTGGTACATATTAATGAGAAAAAGTCTTTGCAGTAAGGTAATACCCTTGCAAAATGGTGCATAGACGACAATTTGGACTTTGCATAAAAACAGTAATTTTCATGCACTATCCTCTGACATCAAAGCTTCCACTAGGTGGAAACTATTCGGCCTTCCAAGCTTCAGAAATGTTACCATAAGGCACTTCAACTTTGACATCAGAAGTCATACTATACCTGGAATTAGACTGCACAGTGGTAATAAGAGTTTCCTGGAAGACAAAACCATAAAAAAAAAATATTTAAATCAGGCAGACATTCTTCTCCATCCCTAACTAGCCCCTGAGCTTCTCAAAACTGACTAAATGGGACTAATTGCTGCCTTTTTCAAATGAAGCAATCCTCAAATTTACCTTCTCCATTTTATTGGCAAAGTTTCTGCAATCAGATGCAACACTGACAACTCAGTGTTTTGCCTTTGGAAAACAGTCTTGGACTTCTTGCAACTGTTTTATTTGAAGCTAGTTAGCAGCAGTACTAACCTGTTGTGTGACATCAGTTTCTGTAGATGACATTACAAAGGTCAAAAAAACAAAACAGAACACCCACACCAGCTTTTGACACAAGTGTTTGGTGAAGTTAACTTCAACTTTAGGTTACATTTTAGTTGCCCAGAACAGGAGGTTGGGTTGTTATTTTGTGTGGGGGTGGTTTGTTGTTGTTTTTGTTGGGGGGGGGGGGGGGGAGTCATTGAGGTTTTTGTTTGTTTCTTTACAGACAATGATTCCTTGCTTGCCTACAATCTAATTGAAATGTCTCCAAATTAACACAGAAATATTTCTAATATGGAACCTACATGAAGCAAGTTACTGACTGACATCCAGATGAGATTTATAAAACTCAGTTTGTGTTTAGCATGGTGTTTCAGATTGCATAAGAATTTCAGTCAAATTATTGTTTTTGATATCTCGCCATTTGAATTTTTGTTCTATTTCCACAGTAAAAGGAACACTTCAACACCAAATCCTAGATGGGTACATTTTATATGTACAATTTACATGAAGATTTATTCATTTGAAAACTAATTGCACTTGGCCCTAAATGCATTTAAAAGGTCTAAGGATTAAATCTAGATCTATCACTGAATATAGAATCAGAATATTTATAATTTGGTTAGAGTGAAGGATTCCTTGGCTCCCCCCATACAGGTTTAACAGGCCACTTTATCACATATAAATATATGATGATTCATATATGTTTGAAAAATACCATCTTTAAAAGAAAAAGGCTCATGATTACCTCCATACTGGTTTTGTGGATTGCTCCAAAGAGAAATCTAACCCCAGAGCTCAGTGTGGAACAACTTATGCCCACACTACTAAGGCTAACACCTTCTGCAACAGATTGGCTTTATCCACAGGACCAGAGGGTCTCCCCATCCCCACCCTCCCCCAAGGGCCAAAGACAGTGAGAAGAATGTGGGCCACTTTGTAAAAATGAATTTTTAGCAGTGTAACACCAGAAGTGTAAACCAACTTTAAATATAGCACAAGGACAAGAGGAACATGTGAAATCACAAGCCTGCTGGACACTGCTAGAAAGGCTGGGTACAGGGAGCCTAACTTGCCATGTTACACATCCAGAGCGCAGTGTAAGGCAAAACCATCTTATCAGCTATGCCCACGCTTCCTGCTGGAGGAAAGGGTCCCTGTCACTCCAGAAGGAAGCTGGAGAACACATGTGTAGTGTGGATGACTTCAGACCAGTGCCAAAACAAGGGAACAAGCCAAACAATACAGGAAGAAGTCATCCTAATACATCTGAACTCCAGCTGACCATGGTTTGAGCAAATTTCCTGGGCATAGTATAATCAAGAGAAGGTATTACAATTTGCAGAGGGCAATCTGTTTTAGTTGCATTTATGGTTGCTACTCTTGCAGCTTAAGCATTAATTGCCCTGAACATAAAAAAAAAATCTGGATGGCAGACACTATTCTTGATGGAAGGCACTCTGAATTCCTGTTCCCACCCCATTTCTTAGTTATTAGTATGTTATTCTTAATTAAGAAATGGAAGTAATTACTATAGTGAACATTTCAATGTGTATTCTTTACTTTCTTCCCTTTAACTTATTCATATTATTAAGAGATTTTACAGAAGTGATTGTTCTTGAAAGTAATCTCTCAAAGAGCACAAGAAAGAAGATCCTATTACTAACACACTCCATTTTAAGTTATGTTTAACTATTTTCCAAGTATACTGCTGCGCTGTTAAGCCAGCCCTGAGCAACATCCTCTATACACACAGCAGCAACAGGTGTACAAGTTAATTCCTGCTGCCCTTCCTCCTTTAAGGGATGTCAGAATTTTGCGAGTTTAACAGCTGAGTGCCAAAACAACCTTATTTGAAAAAGAAAAAAAAACTTAGCATGTAAGACAGTGCAATACTACATTGTCAGGACACTGTCAGCAACATCTACTGAAACAGTCAGGAAGTGAACAGCATTTTCACCTTGAAAAGGGTTCATTATTGCTAATTAACTAATCTATTATGTAACAATCAAATTCACCTACATTCTGTATCTAACAGCATTACCAATGTATTGTTATAGCAAAAAAAATTAGTCTAGAATCAACGGTTTTCTAGTGTTCAGTTTAAAAAATTAAACTTATAGACAAGATTGATAAACAAGTGTTTTGGAGGGGAGAAAAAAAAGCAACATGTAGTGCTTTAGTGTAATGCCATCACTTCACAATCACCTCTTGCTTTGAAACCACACAAGTTACAGGCAAGACAGTATAGCTAACAGGAATAATTCATTGCGAAACCAGATCAACAGGTTTAATAGATTTATGACCTGAAACACTATCCTTTAAAAATCAACCTGAATTATTTTTGCCTCTGTGGGTATATTCTGTACAGAGAGACACCACCTCTAATGCCCAGAAGAAACAATAATGTGATGTTTCAGGAAAATACTTACTGTTGGTTTCTGAAGCTTCCCTCTATCATCCTGTGGGAAAATAAGGAAAAACACTTAGAAAAAAAAACCAAATCATTCAAAAATTAATTTATCACTAGCTTCAGTTCACAGTTCTGTTGTGTTGATGTATACCTACTCTTTCTTAGGAAAGATATTTACAAAAGGGCAGAGAGATGTCAATGTGTGATGCTGAGCTACAATAAAGAAGATCATTTCCTCGAATGATTCCCAGGATACAATAAAGAAATGAAACAACTCTAACATATTTCACTATTTCTTATGCCCACGTTTTTTTTAATTTCCCTTGTCTCTAAACAGTATGTACCCTTAGCTTACATACAGATTACAGTAATACTGGTTTACCTTTACCTAGTCTGCTTATATCATGGGCAAAATTATCTAACTAGTACCGGTCCAGCACAAAGGTCTCTAATTCTATGGCTCTGCCATAAACTCATTAAGTTTTCCGGACAGTAGACACATTCATTACAAAAAAACAGTATATCATCTTGATAGTGTTGTAATTGTACATAAGACTATCAACAATTGCTTACTGCATATCAAATGAAACCAGGCGCTTGTTTGATAAGAACTGAAGATTGGTAGCTGGGTTAAGAACAAAAATTGTAATACATCAGTCATCAGCAGAAACAGATTACAAGTTTGTTAGGTTACAAATATGAAGTAATTCAGGCCTGATGCATATCAGGAGAGGCTACACTGTTAATGGCTATCAAAACAGGGCTTAAGATGTATACAGGATCAGGAATCTTACTGTGAAACACACTACCCAAGACAAGGATATTTATCCCAAAGGCAAGACAAAACACATACACAAAACAGACAACAGAAGAGGCAGTGACAGGCAGTAGAGTCTGTACAGTAGCAGCCTGGGTCACTATCAAGTGGTTTTCAACTACCAACATGCAGGACAATATAGGAAAAGGCAAGTCAGGAGGAAGTCAAGGCAAAAATCTCTGTAGCTAAGGGGTAGAAATAAATTCTTTAAAGCTTGAGGCAGCAGAAAGGTGCTTGTTAAAAGTGTAAGAAACAGCAAGGAGAAAATAGAAAGAAGGAGTTGACAGAAGAACTGGTGGGAACTGATGATGAACAGCCTTGACAACTTCAAACACATAACATATTGACACAGCATAAAAGGGGGGAGTCAAAGACAGGGAAGACAGACAAAGCATCAGACTAAAAGAAAACTGCTACTGCAAAGATCTGTCTAGACAGACACATGAAGACCCAGACTGTACTTGTAGATCCAGATGGAAGCCTGACAGATATTTACAGTGATGAAAGCATAAAAGGGGCTGTTAGTAATCACTTTGCACATTGAGATATCTTTAAAAAAGGGTTAGACACTGACATATCACCTTCAATGTCTTATGCCTTGTTATAAGACTTTAGTCTTTTTATAGAGCTCACAGGTCAGAAACAACATGATTTCATACTCAGTTTATTCAATAACTAAGCTGAAATGCATTTCAAAGAAGAAAATCTACATGTGACCATTGTTATGGTATACTAGTCAACTGCTGATGATAGGTTCTACCAATCTCCAGTCCTGGCCCACCACAAACAATTGCAGGACTGGTGTACAGCCATGCTAGTAACTCTCCTTATTTTGAAAGGAAGTTACCAGAGAAATATCTAGACACAAGAACACTGTTGTAAGCAGCAAACACCAGTACTCTTACATACTCACCGGATGAAGCTCCCCAACAATAAATGTCTCTGATAGTGCCCTTGCATCTGTGGAGTGGCCAACATCTTCAAAGTTCTCAGTAGCATCTCCCCCAGCTTGCTCCCTGAGGACCTCTTCACCCCCTGGGTGCTGCAATTTTAATCAGTTTTGAATTTGTTAGCGGAAAAAACTATTTCCACAATTCTAAACATTAAAATTTGGCCTTGCAAAAAAGCAGCTGTTGGACTTGTTTTAAAGCAAATTCAAGGCTTTCTAAATAACTCTAGGGCTTTATACATTCTCAGAAGTCAAAAAGAAAAACTAAGTCTCTACTCCATCAGTGACTGACCAGTATAAGGCATTGCCCATAGCAGCTGGAGAAGCATTTAGAACAGAGCAGGAATCGGTCAATCTTTTAGGGCCCCAACTATTAAGCTGCACTCTGTTCTCCCTTCTACAGGAAATCTATGCATTTCACACAAACAAAGCTTTATACAGAAAAAGGATACGGGTCAAGAGGTATCAGTTGCAGCAAGCAGCATTCCAACTAGATATAACAAAGTTATTCACAAGAAGGGTGATCAAACACTGAAAACAGCTGGTCAGAAATCCTGCAGAATTTTCACGCTTTGAGTCACTCAAAGCTTGCCTAGGTGAGGCCCTGAGGAACCAGACCTAACTTTCAAGTTAACACTAGTTTGAGCTGGGCGTTGGGCCCTACAAGGGTCCTTTCCAACAGAAATTATTGCATGATTTTATCTAGTTAGCCAGCGACTTTGGAGCTGCTTAAGCACCACCGAAAACTCTTACAAAACACTAAATTAGCTAACAATTTGTTTTTAGCTGACTACGGAATCACAAGACCACATGGCTGACAAAACCATCAAGATGGAAAGGAGAGTAGCTCTCCTAGTATCTCCTAATACCTCAATCCATTACCATTCCTTTAATCTAGATCCTGCTATCCATTGACTTTTATTCTTCCCCAGAATGCATTTTTGTGATTGCGTGCAGTTTCACAATCCTACTACATCAAATAACTCAGTCAGTATATAATACAAGACATATCTTTTGGTTCAGTGAATTTTCTCAGCACCAAATAAGTTACTCATATAACTAAGTAACATGCCAAAAAGTTTGTCACTCAACTCAGAAGCAGGAAACTACTCCGTAAACAGCAGTAGTGATTAGATAAGCAAGCTGAAAACATGTTAGTAATACTGCCTTGCATTAAGACAGCCACAAAGTAAGTTCTGACACTTTACAAGTGACAGAAGATGACAAACATGCCTGACCCTCTAGCACACTGCCTAGGCAAATATGCACAACCTTATAGTTACTGAAAACTAATCATGGTGCATTAGACATAGGGGATGGGAAGGAGCAGAGAAGCAAAGTAAAGGGTGCAGTAGTTTTTTGTTTATTAAAGCTTCTGAATACTTCCTTTGGAGCCTTAATTCTGTTTTTCAACACTTCTGACACTGGAAACTAGAACCATGAAAATAAGCAAATCCCCTATTGTTCAGGTTCAGCTGTACTCCAAGCAAGACGAACAGCAGGGTGCTCACACAGCAGATGAAAAAGAAATGGCATAAATATTTCTGCCAGCCTAAGGAATTCAAGTTAGCATTTATTTCAAATCTACTGTATTTACCTCCTGGCAATCTTTCCCTTCCAAACAAAATAATTCTTGTTCATACTGATCAAGAAACACCATTACTAGTAGTTTTCAACAGTGCCAAAGCTCTAAAACTTTCATTAATCCTTGCAAAGGCAGAGCTTTTTTCTTTAAAACAAAAAAAGACTGCAAACACTGTGGGTTTATTATTTTTTTTTTTCCCCTAAAGCCAAGCTTTTCAGTTAAAGCCACTGGTGATCCCCACTATGACTAAGCAAAAGCAAAGAGATTAGGCAATTGCTAAAAGGAGAGATTATGCACAGCAAGTGAGCCAAAAAAAGGTTAAAAGAGCACGTGCAGAATAAAGATTATGCAAGCAGACGTGCAGATATGGCATGCTGACCAAAATCCTGCCCTTGAATACCTTCTGGTAAGCATTCAGGGAAAGGACAGGACAAAAGTTGAGGAAATATTCAAGTTCAATGCCTTGAAGCATACAGTACATTAAGAAACTGAACTCATCTCCCAGCTATTGCCATAACTATGTCTTCAAAGAATCCCACCAACAACATTCTTCTCTACCACGCTATAGAAATATGTTCCCCAGAACAGAAGAAACTACTCTCCCAGGTATGAATTGTGCTGTATCAACTATCAGGTATTACACTAAAAGGATTATTATGAAATATATGTAGCTTCTCAAGCAGAAGAAAAGGCAAAACTCCTTGGAAAACTTGCTTAACAAGACATCAACAAGTAGCAATACAAACCAAAGTTACAATACTTATAGTGCACTAGGAGCATGTACATTCATATTCAGGCACTGCCATGAACCATACCCCACTCAAGTCAGCAGATGAAACACTAGTTACTCCAGTAATTTGTCAAGATCACATGGTTTACACTGGTTCCTCCAAGAAAATAAGCAAGAGGATTCTTACCAGTATAACTGCATATACATTGTCAGCCATTTCAGACTGCTTTAACAAACTACTTGCAGACAGCTGCCTATGGAATGACCCTACACTAATTTGTTCCCAAATCCCTTCCTTGTACCACCATAAAGCAATTATGCAGCTATAGGGGCAGCCTCAGTGAGACGCCCTGGCTTTTCTTTTTATTAATTAATTTTTAATTTAATTAATTTTTAGTCTCATCAGTGAGCTGATCCCTCTGCCTATAGAGCCATGTGACTGCTAGTGCCACCACAGAAAGAGTGTGAACACCAGTTCCCCTCAGCAGCAACCACAGATCAGCTGAAGCCAAAAGACAGTCACCCTGACATCTGCCACCACAGCTGTACAAGGTGGGGGGGGTGGGGGTTGGGAAGTGATTTTTCCTCACAACCTGAATATAGCTGCATTAGCAAAACTAAGGTGGAGATAACTAACTCCTTATGTGGAGTTTCCAGCTCATTAAGCCACCCAGCACAAGTTACTAGTAAGCTTCAGAATACTCCTATGCATGTTTAACAGGTTGCTAGTTACTTTCTTCTCCCCTGACAACACCTCTACTTAAAAATGCAACGCCCCCCCCCAAACAACTAGCACATAACAAGTGACACATGAAAAGACTCCACCTCTGCTAATGAAAGGAGATAACTGCAACACCTTGCAAATGGCAACAAATGACTTTGGTATCAAAAAGCTTAGCATTTTCAATGGTTCGATGAATCTCTCAAAGTTTGGTTATGTTGGGCCATTGTTTACACTTCCACAGAGTACACAAAGCTTGCTACCAGAATTTCTACTTTATTAAAGAGCCTCTTGATGGTCCCTGGAACTGGAAGCCCACAGAGTACACAGATGATCACTTCTAAACCAAGATCCTCCTGATACCTGAAAAAACACCTCAGTTATTTGTAAAATTTGGGCTCAAGGGAAAGCAAAAAGCTTTTGCCAATTAATTAAGCTAGTCTAGCTCATTCCTAGGACATTCCCAATGTAAGAACACAGTAACTTGTACGCATGACAGAAGTCTGCACAAAGCCAGCAAAAGTACCTAGTATAAACTAATTTCACAGTCCTAACAGCAGCACATTAGAAAAAAATTCAGATAATGCAACTGCACAGCTATATTCACTGTTGTCATCTGGGTCAAAAGTCTAATTACTTCATCCTGAACACCTATCACCTCTTCTCCCTGGCTCCTTCCCTCTCCACACAGTCATGCAACTTTGTGTCACAGTTCAAGACTCTATGAAAGTATAGCTATCCTAATTCACAGTCTCTCTCCCCTCCACATCCCATACTGGGAAAACTAAGTCTAGGGTCAGGTTTAATTTTCAGGGAGATGAGCACAGTCCTCCACCAGTGGTAGTCTTACTCATCCAAATATGGCATTTTGCACTACAGGGAATTAGAAGCAGAAAGGAACCGTGACAGAGCCAGAAATACCCTGAGAGTCTTAGCTTTATTGTGCAAGACAGACATGCAACACTCATTTGCTTCAAGGACACTTTCATGTAGTAGGAAGAGTTCTTGTAAAGTATCCTATCAACTACTGAAATTACAGGACAAATTCCGTACTCAGAATTTTAGTAGTAGCTCTTTTGATGACCCTGTATTTTTGAAAACAGTGATTAGGATTTCAGACGAAGTGCTAGAGAAGTGTCCAGTAGCTTGGCACCCACTTCCCTGATTACAAAACAATTATAGCTTATAATATTTTGCAAAGAAATACCATGCTAAGAACTGCTGTATTTTCCACCCCTCGAAGCATTCTCAAACCCTCCTGCAAGTTTCATCAGAATTTTAGGAAGTGACAACACTGATTTAAATCTTTGGACTGTAAAGTTCTGCAGTTGAAACTCACATATGTTGACAGATCAAAGAACATGCTACTAGTGACACTTCTGGATGTAAAGGATTCATTAGATTAAATGTAGAAAATGTCACACTACTGTCCCATAATATCATCACATCAGATGAATGTAGTTTATCGCCACAGTGTGGAGAAAAGATTTTACAATGCCATTCTGACACAATAAAACAATATTTGCTTTTCTGCACCTAATAGCATTTTTATTTGATCAACACTTCCAAAACACATCTTACAGAAGCTGTCCATTCTCTGTTCAGATACATCACCATGAAAGCTCAAGTTCATAGCTCATGAAAAATCTAAATTGGCCATTAATGATATTTTCCTCTACATGAATTTTATTCCCAAGCAAACTTTCAAGACCACCAAAGTAACCTAAACAAAAAAGTCTACATTAGATGAATATTAAATACATATGGTAGTTTGTTTCCAGAAAGCAGAATTTCTTGAAAGTGGAGACATGTTCTTATTCATGTTAGTTTCTCTGCATAGTTTAAGGAATCCAACCAAGTTCCCACAAAGGCATTGGGAAGAATCTCACCACAGTGGGAAGCAGATCAGGCCACTGATAATTTTATTCTTATTTTTATAGGCCAAGCTATTCTTGTTTAGCTCACCATATTGACATCAGAGTCTGAACAGTGGGACTGCTTTATTAAGCTAATGAAAAGCATCAATCAACCAACATACTTAACCCACCAATTGTCATTTAGTATTATTCTTATACATATATTATCTATACTATAATCACTATAGCCATAAGATCCCAATGTGAGAACACATGCATTTCCAGTAACTATTTTTCTTAAAAGATGTAGGACCTGAAGCTAGGAAAACATTTCCCAAGTTTTCTGTCATACAGGTCCAACAGCCTTTGATTGAAAAAGGTGATATAGGAGTTTCCTGACTCAAGAATACTGTTTCACATCAAGAGCTTTCAGATCCTCTACTCCAAAAGCTGAGGTCTCTGGATTTCCTCTCTTACAGGGTATACTTTGATAAAGAAAATTCATAGATATATATTCAAGTTACAGAACTTGATCCTGAGATCTGCTGTTTTAAGAAAAGCAGTTGTTGGAGTTTTCATCCTCAGTAACCTTTAGGATAAGGTGCCAAAGTAAACAATCCTTTTTTCCTCCAGTACTTCATCTGTATTTCAAAAGATCTTTTCTTAGCTTGGTTTCCTAAGGGCAAGGCCTATGTACCAACACCCACTCCATCTCAGCCCCCACCCGCTTCAGGACACACACATGCATACACACAGGCACGCGCGCGCGCACACACACACCCTTCTTCAACTTTCAGTAAAGTGTTGACAGAGGCTGATGGGTTCCAAGAGCAACCAAGTTTCACTAAGCATCTACAAGCTTTATGAAGAGACAACAGCTGGTAAGAGAACCCCCCCCCCCCCCCAAATTAATGTAATGTAGGGAAAGGCAGCAGCAGACGCTCACATATTAGACAAGAGAATCCAGGTTGTCCTTAGAAACACCTGAAATACTGTGACATTTTCAACTTCATAATCATCAAGAGAATGTTTCCACAGGTTAATGCAGAAGCTAGAAAGACTAACTGTTTAATTAAGAAATGGGACTCATGGTGAAGCCAGTTTTTGTTCCCAGTTCCTCACTCACTAGAAAAGTGACACTGTTACTTAACTTCCTACTTGGGAGTAGCAGTAGGAGTGAGGAGATGCTTTAGCAGTGCTCTCACTGAAGTACTACTAGACTTTATTTTCATAGCCTACATTTAATTCCTGAAATATTTTAAGCTTTTCTACTCCCGCAAGGAATTGCGATAAGTAAAGCCAAGTTTGACTAACAATGCTATAAAAACACTCATGTAATCCATGCTTCACTGAGAGCAACTTACAGTATTCCAATTTATGGAAACTCCAGTATCTCCTTATCTGTATTGTGTGTAAATCCCCCAAGATGTCAGACAGCGTAAAACATATTACCACACCACTTGATAAATTAACCAGGTATCAAAAGCATTCAAGAAAAGGTAGAAAAATTTTATTTGTCCTATTAAGTATTTTCATGCAAGGGTTCCATCCTAGAGCTCACTAACACAACACATACTACAATACTCCAGAACTTCACTCAAAGTGAAGCTGCACTGTTGAATACTGCTGAAAAAAAAGTTATCTGATCTTATTATCTCAGAATATTAGCATTCATGTTCAAGGTTCAGTTCCAAAGGCAACATTAAAAGCTGCTCATTGTAAGGACAGAATTTGACCCACATGTACCAAAGTGCTTCAGACATCCCACTATTGCTCAAGTAACAACTACAACCAATTACTCACATCTGGTTATGGACAGCCTAGACTTTTTTGATATGTTACTGAACTGGCAAAATTTTTCCTGAAGACTGAAACACACTCTTTCTTGGAAAACTTTGTATAAAACAGTACCTCTTAGCATTTATCAACTTCATCACATATACTGAAGGAAGAAGATGCCAGCTCGCCTGCGCAGCTATTTAAAACCAGAAGTTTGTTAGCTCTGGAGATTGTTTTTTGTCGATTTTTTAACCTGGCAGAAGAGCTCATAGCATTGCTGTGTACCAATGAAAACTGATCAAGTTTGGAAAAACAACTATTTCAATTTATCAGACTGCATGAAAAACTCCATTCTTCTCCAGAGCTTCTGCACTTAAAATGGCCTTGCCTGCAAAACCAAGCAATTACATAACTAAACAATGAACCAGACAAGGAATAGAGATGGATGAAAATAACCCAGAAAAAGAGAGTTTGCATATCAGTTCCACAATCCAGCTTGCTGAGCTGCCAAACAACTTGTGCTGGTACAGCTCAAAAAAAATACTGCTTGTGTTGACACCACCTTTGAAAAGTTGCTTGTCAAATTATTATCTGCAGAATACCTGATTTATTCTTTGAAGTGTTTAAGACCATGAATAACAAGATGGGACCATAAGCAAATGCACAGGCTTGATTTTTATCATGTCACTACCAATCTGAACTGCATTCTCAAGTTAATACAAGCCTGTAACAACACTTTTTAATTGAATATTACATCTTTGCAGGTTTGGAATAATAGAAGGGGGGGGAGAAACCTCAAAAAAATGGAATAGTACATCATGAATAAATCCTAGCTATAGTTATTACTGAAAAAAGTATTGCTCGGTACTTGCTTTTCTAAGTCTCCACAAAAAAACATTTTTAGTTGGTGCAGTCCAATGACTAAGCTGCTACCTTATTAACTATGGCTATCAATGATTACATCGATTGCTCATTACATCTGATCAAGAGCATCAATTGTTAACTGGAAAAGCAGAGGCATTCAACTAGACCACTGCACTCCAGGAGAGTTTGAACTTTAACAGCTTCACATTACCACATTACATGCCCAAGATCTGCGTGCTGAGACTGCAGTAAGAGCACAAAGTCTCTGGGGAACGTAGGTTTTTATAAAAGTAAAAGCTTTAAGGGGGTGGGGGAGGAGTTAGTGTTACTGGATTACATGCAAATGAGAGATATAGTGCTCAGCAAACTCGAAACTGCTGGCACCAAAGCTTTAAGAACATAGAAACGGAGAAAGCAAACAACAGGCTCTTCAGATGCGGGGCTCCTCGAGAGCAGCGCCGGTCCCGCCCTAGCATTCCTGCCCGAAAGCAGCCCGAAGGGCAGCCCCGACCCGGAGCCCGCACCCGGCCGGCCGTTAGAGCCGCGGGCCGCGCTCCCCGCCCCCAACGGCCGCCGCGCCCTCGCTACCGCCGGCTGAGATCCCGGACGCGCTAATAGCACGAGCGCCGCCGTTTCGAGAGCACAGGCCCCCGCCTGCCTCGCACCAGAGCGGCCGGCTCCGGCCCCCAGCCCGAGGGAGGCCTGGAAAGTCCGCGTGGGGGGACGAGCGGCACCCACCTCCTCCAGGAACTTAGTGACGTCGTAGATGCGGTTATGCAGGATGAACCAGGTGCTCTGACTGTTGTTGTGCTTCTGCACCTCCTCCAGCCGGTAGTAGCGGCCCCGCCACGACTCGCTCCCGACCTCGCCGGACCCCACCATGTCCCCCGCACCGGACAAGCCGCTCTCGCCGCACCCTGCGCGCGGCGCCTGCTGCTCCGGCCCCGAGTACAGACCCCACTCGCGCGCGCTGATTGGAGCCCAGCCGCAGCCTATCGCTGCCCGCCGCCACCGCCCCCTCTCGGCCCGCCCCCTCCACGCCGGCTTCTCATTGACGCAGCGAAGTGCTCTTCAAAGAGGGCGTCAGCTGCCCACCGATTGGAGGGCTCCACACTGCGCGCGGGGTTAACTGGGCAGCCGGGGGGAGGGGACGGGTTAGCGGGGGGATCGGGGGCGTGGTCGGCCTCCCGCATACCCACGTGACCAGGCGACGGTTACACGACGCCCGGTAACGGCCATAAGGCTGCGGGTGGGCGGGGCTCGCCCCGCGTCCTGCTGCACCCCGCTCCCGCGGAGCTGCGGGCTCTCCCCGCCAGCACCCGTTGCTCGGCGGCTCTGAAATAACTACGTTCATAGCGTGGTCCTTAACGCGCTGGAGGAGGCCGCTCAAGAACGGGCAGTGTATTCACCGATGGGCAGGCAGTGACACAAGTTACCTAACAGCACCTTTAGTCGGGTTTCAATCGCTCGGGCTTGCGATCGATAAAACCGGGTTGTCGATCGTGCTGTCGTTAGATCCATGGTATATGACCCTCATCCAGCCCTTAAAATAATCTCTGTAGCCAACCTGAACTGCCTGCATAAATGCTTCACTGAAATAACAAAAAGCGCTCGTGGTTTTGAACTCCAGACGAGATTTGGGGTCTAAATGCTCCAACTTGTTTTGCTACTATGCAGCTTACCAGTGGGAAACATAATATGCAGTATCCTAGGCTGCCTTTCAGGTTGTCACCTGGCTCTGAAATGGTCTGTACTTATAAAGCTTCTTCTCTCAAAGCGGGTGAAGTGTGTTTGAGGGGAGGTGCACTCATTCCGCTGAGCTGCATTTACCTTTAGAGCTCTTTACCTTTGGCAGCAGTTGGCTCTTGCACCATTGCAGGTACGTTTAACTATGGTGAATTAAGGATAACGTGGTGATAAGCTGATTATTTACTTACAACATAACTTCAATTACAAAATAAATGTACTTTCTCTGAAGTCACAGGTTACAATAAATCATACTAACGCCCTAATTATGCAAAGGGCTGCGCGTTGCCTGGCTGTCTCTTTGCTATGAAAACGTTTTAACGTTAAGAATAAGCAGATGTTACATATGGAAAAAATGTGGCTATTATTGTACAGGATTTTTCCACACATGCTGATTGCCTGCTGTTAAGCATGGTGAATATCAGTCACGTCATCTCCCACGTTTCCTTTCAGGCAAAACAAGCAGCTTTCCACCAAAGACACAGTGTTACTCTTACCACGATCTTCCACTTTTCGGCGACTCACAGCAGCTGGGACGCGGTGCAAACGGAATTAACTCGCACCTCCTTGTAACCCCCGCCGCTGCAACGAGCGCTGCGTGCCCGCGAGGAGGCAGGCTGCAGGCAGCTGACCGCCGCCGCTCAAGGGGCGCGCCCTGCCCTTTCCTGCCCTGCCTCCCTGCTGCCTGGCGGCGCGCGGCGCTGCAGCGCGGCCGCGGCGGCTCCTCAGGCGGGAGGCGGGAAGCGGGGGGCGGGAGGAGGGGTGGCGCCGCGTCCCTGCGGGGCAGCACCGCCCCCCGCCGCCGGCAGCCTCGGCGCGGCCCCGCCGTGCTCCCACCGCCGCTGAGGCTCGCCGGCGGCTGCGGTGCCTCGGGTACCTTGTTGGCAAGGCTCCTGCCTATACATTCCTGTACGATCAGGGGTTGGGGGGGAGGTGGTTACCTGAGGGAGTTAAAAATTACGGTGTGCGACCTATCGTAACCCAAATCCCTTTCCCTAAGCTGACACTTAGCTCGCTGTGTACAGCAAAACAGGACAACTCCCTATTTCCTCACTGAATAGCTGCACTGTTTTTCAGATCCTGTCTCCAATTTATTACAGTCATCCTAATGGGAAGTGTGCCCGTAGTCTCTCACCACTTTCCAGTCGTTTCCAGTTTTAATAAGGAGGCTCTTTATTCCCTTGTCCAGGCCATTATGAAAATACCAAATACCACCTCCAAACGCTGTGATTTACCCTCTGTTTTGACTGAAAAGCAACGAGAAGCATTCTCTGACTAAAATCTTGTTCAGTTTGGCAGCCATTCTATAACGTTTTCCAGATCATGCTTTCCTATACAAATGTTGTGATTATCAGCCTCTAAAAATGTAATTTCTCTCGCACCCGTAAGGTCTGCTACCTGTAAAGAAGGGAATTGCGTTATGTGATGTGATTTAAACTTGATAAATCTACATTAACTGTTACTTCTCTCTTTTTTTTTCCTCCCCTGAAGGTACAAGCACTCTGTCCCATTAGCTTTTATGATCACTGGCAAGATCTAACTTAACTGAATCCAGTGAGTGGTTCCCAGAGGGGAGTTGTCCTCAACCAGCAAGCAGATCACTGGAACATCACAGCATGTGTTTTACAACATCTTTACCACAGAAGTCCCCAGTTGGCCATTTGGGATTCTTTTAAACATTATGAAAGCTGAGGACCTGGCCCTTACTTTTCTGTGTTCACAAACTAACAACATTTTTGTCTCATTCTTTTAAAATGGTCTTTTCCTGAAAGCTATAGCTGCTGGAATTTTCTGATGAAGTGATAATCTTGAAGGCGTTTTAAAAAATCTACTCCTCATGAGTAGAAAAAAATTTGAAATGCATCCTTTAAGGATGAAAAACAAAGAAACAAACATAATTTTCTTTAAAATTGCAGTTAGAAAACACTGATATTGTGGTTTTCTAGCATGTGACTGAGGTTATTTAAGCTCTTAAACGTATTACACAATAAGCAAGGGAAAGCAAAATCGGAACAGCAAAGTTGTCTTTGGCATTGTTCCTCAAAAATGTTTCTGGATCATCATTTTGGTCATGATTTACAGAATTGCTCTATCAGGTCACTTCACCTGGTGACTTCACAACATTTGCAAAGCAAATTGCTTTATATTTATTACTTTCTTGATTGTTCCTGGTAAGGCCAGTTCAAAAAAGTTTTTTGAGGATTTGCAGGGGGAGAACTATTATAACAGCTCTTTTTTTTTGTGCAGTGCTTGTGTCTGGGTTTGGATAAAAAGCAGACTTCCTACTTAACTTTGGAACACTGATTCATTGAGAAAGCTGCTGTAGTAAAGGGATGTATTTTCTCTGAATAATGACATTTTAGCTGTTCTTTTTTGTGTCATAAATATTCCAGTTCCTTTACATTGTGCCTGGCCTATGCTGCAATATATAAGGGCATACAACAGTCATACAGCCAATGGGCCATAACTTCGTATTACTAGCACTCACATGAAATGTGTTAGTGCTGTTGGATAACACTGATAAGGTGTGACCCACCAAAGGTGTTTGAAAAACCAAATCCATGGAAAGAAATAGATTCCCATCTCTGGCCTGTGTATAATCCTGAAATAGTCACAGTGCAGTTATAACAGTGTGAATCTTTATGGAATGATAATAGTTCACAGTATCTGGTCCCTTACTCTCAGTGCGCGAAAAACGGCAAGAAGGAATAAAAGGGTCACGTTTTGAGCCTGAGCTTTATTTGGTGTGTTTAGGGAATTCCAAACGCTACGGAGGAGTTGCAGCAGGTCTGCTCAGTGTTATGGCAATGAACATGCGTGTACTCTGTATACTAACTTCTCATGAGATATCAGATCTTGTGCACTTCAAGATAATAATAGTGGCCTGAGCCCAAAACTGCCTCATGCTCTTGAACTGGAAATATAGTCAATAATTGTGTGAGAAAGAGAGTTTTGTTAGAACCACTATACACTTAACCACATTCCAAATGCCAGGTATGTTTTCTTGATGTTTTGATAAATGTGTAGCAGTGTATCTGTTAAAAACTCGCACCCAAACAAAATGCTATTCTTCATACACTTCTCCTTTGGGAGCAAGAATGGGAGAACAAATGGTCTGTGATCATTATTAGTGATATAGCTTAATGTGATTCTGGATTACTACAGCTTGGAGTACAACAACATAAGAAGGAATTCAGTTCTACATAGGTTGGAATACAGTGTTCACCTACGGCTTGAAAAGGGAGGTGGATTTAATCAGGGAGTGCACAAATTTTCTGTTGACACTGGGAAGGGGGCATGTTTAAGTATGTTTAATTGTCTGTTATAGTTGACTGAATTACGTTACATTGCCTACGTAATCTTAATCAGAAGACAATTAACTGATGAATGGTTTGCCTGATGTCATATACTTATAAAGTTCTCCAAACAAATACCTGGCTTATAATAACGAAATAAAATTTTTCTTTTAGGGTCAAGCTGCTGTTTAGGGACAATCAACAATAGAACATGAATGACACTAGACACCAGTCTCTGTTCTTTGTCAGTCTGCCTGAGCTACAAAAACTCTGTGCCATTACAGTAACCCTGAGTTCCCAGTTGCCAGAAATTGAGATAAGGAATACACAGATAAAGATTTGCAGGTAAAGAATTTTGAGGGCTATTATTTTCAGAAGCTATTGGTGATAGTATTCAAGGATTTTATTAGCAGTACTAGTAGTTAATTGTAATAAAATCAGCAGAATTTGTAATAGCAGTAAACACTGTATAATTGCGTGAACTTATTTTTTGGCTCACTATTGAAAAAAACTCTTTTTCATTATTTTTTAAATGTGATCTGGTAAAACTAACAAGACCTCCAAACTGGAATTAATAAATAGTTAGAATTAATCTATGATCACATAAAAAGCTGGAATACTTTAGGTATATTTTCTGAGCTACTGCATTGCTTTATGGAGGTTGAGACTGAGTGAAGAGAATACTCATACAGCATATGTACATTCCTTAATGCACACCAAGCATTATGCCATTCTCTTTACTAGGAAGGGGAAGAAATGAGAAATTCTACCAAAAGGAACAACCGTTGGGATATTTTATTCATTTGTCAAAGACCTGCAGTCTTTGTCTTAGACCACTGTGGGTGGGTTAAAAGCAAAGTAACCTGGGCTACACCAACATAGTATACTGAACCACTGGAAACTGATAAAAAATGTAATGTATTATGTTTGTAAATGGTAAAGAAAATAATGTAAGCTGAGAAAGTCAAGTACAGAAAATTATTTCTGAATTTTTTCAAACTTTTTTTCTTTATAGACAATTATTATTTATGCAACAAGACATCCTTTCTGCACCTGTCATTGGAACACTAAATCAAATTTCAGTTGTAATGGCGGTCAGTAATCACTGTGTAAATAAATGTATGCAGTTACATATCTAAATACTTTTTTTTTTTAAATGTTTTGTTTGAGGACCAAGTATAAGTAAAATTGTATTATTTAAAGCAAGCTTTTATATACATGCATTAGTAATGTAGATGACAGCTTATGTCTTCTATTATTTTGGTGAAGTGGCCTTTTCAGATGCTGAATCTTTTGTGGAACTGAATGGACTCAGTTGGTAAGACGCCACGCAATTCACAATGGCTGCAGCAGGGTCAGGCTTCTGCCTTTACATTCTAGGCGGTCTTTTGCTTGCTTGGTAATGTATCTTTAGCTGGAAATCAGATTACACTAAGATAAATACACAACTCGTGTTAGTTACCATTCTCCTTTAAAATACAGGATATGGTATTTACTGTAACTATTCCCAAATGTGTTTTTCTAAGGCAAAGATACTGATGGGCCAGACTTAATTTATGATTTGCTAAAATATCCCTTTAATGTCAGACACTTGAAGACTTGTTTCTTTTTTAGATAGCTTTTTACAAAACTGGAATATGTCAAGCATATATAGAGAAACAAGGAGCTACCGTAAGTGCTGAAAGATGTCACAATTTTTAAGATTATTATGCTTATCTGCAGTTGCTGTTGCCAAAGATGAGTATTGAAAATTGTTTCTTTTCTTGCAATTTGCACTACAGGAGCCAGGGTTTCAAAGTAAAAAGCATCTGTCCCCTAGCCAAAATGTGATTTGCAAATCTGGTTATAATAAGGATACTTTATCAGAGACAAAAGTTTAAAAAAGAATTTCCTGAGCAATTTCAGTAGAATCGTCTGCTGCAAGGGAGTCCTCGTCCTTTCCAGGGGGCATTAGTATTTGACCTAAAGGTGAAGACAGACCTGCCATTTGGGCCGAAAACCTGTAGCTCTGCCTTTGTCATGATTCTGTGTTTACATGTCTTAGAGGTCCCACGATGGGGATGCTCAGACAGCTGAACTGTGTCCTCATTCATGTTGGTGCTATATCCAACCTGTATAGAATTGTCTCAGAGAAACAAAACAAAAATGTAGAGAAGAAATGGAACCCATGAGCTTAACAGCTGATATATTTTTAGACTGAGTATTATGCATATGTTTTTCTGCATTCTATTATGCAATGTTTGTGTTTTTATGAACGTATGTATGGATGTACTAAAATTGCTAAGTCAAAAGCCTTATTGTAATCGCAGCCAGTAGCTCTACTGATTTATTTGCACAGTCAGTGGGATGTATTTTTTCTTGTTCCCTGACACATAAATGAGTATTTGTTTTTGGAAAGCATACACTGTTCATGTATGCTAACCTTACAAAACCACTTTATATTGATATGTGTAACTGACCTGTCATCATTAGATTTTCCCACTCCAGCAAATTAGTAACAAATATACCAAATAACCATGAGCTGTAAGCAGATCCTTGCAGGATCTCATTAGAAATATCCTCCTGATGGTGTATTAGTTAACTCTTTTAACCTATTTTAATTGGTTGATTTTTTGACTAATGCTAATTATCAACTGAATGATATGCAGGTCAGAGTCAAATATATCGCAGGCAAGTAGTACTATTAGATGAAGAGAGACACATTTATCAAATGTTTTTGTGATCACGAGAGAACATCTCTAATCTTGAGTTTGACAGCAGAGCTAATATTTGTAAATTTTGGGTGTCATGGCTATTGTCTGGAAAGAGATGCGCATCTAGTAAAGTACTCCATGTAGTTCAATTCATCTTTTCCTCAAGTCCATTATCAGCCCTGTGAAAACATTAAAGGAATTGTGGTGCACTTTACATTGATGACCCATAAAAATCTAAATGCCTGCCTCAATATTTGAGCTACAGAGCTAACTTCCTGCTGTAGGTAAGAAGATGAAAAGTAAAGATGTTAACATTTGCTAGGATTTGGCTCCAAAATACAGTAATAGTATCTTTGATAAAAGGTTGACTGAAGCCTTTTAAAAGTCCAATAAATGATTACTATTCTTCTTCTTTTTTCACTGATATTTTTAGCTGGAAACACCACAAAGAGTTAGTCCAGCCATTCTCCAAACCTGTCTCTCCTACACACTTATAGCCAGACTTGCACCCAGATGGAACAAGGCCGGTCATCTTTTGGTGCAAGGTATTTTACTCACCTGGGTCAGGGATCAACCATTTGATTTTCAGTTCTTTATTATTGAAAAGAAGGAAGGACCTGTCGGACCAAATTTCATTCTACCAAGCTCAGTCTTACTAGATGGTATTTACTTTACCTGACATCACTCTACTACTTGCTATGTAGGACAATCGTGACTTACCAAAGTATGGAAAAATAGATGTGTTTCAGATAACTATGGTGTAGTTTCCTTATTAAGTAAAGTAGTTTTGTAGTCCATTCCAAATATAGAGAAAAATGTATATTTTGTTGTATTATTCCTAGTCACAATATTAACAGATTATTTTATACAAATAGCTGTTTTTCAGTATCTTCAAAATATATAGCTCTCTGAAATGAAATCAACTTATTCAGGAATAGCAGCTAAAAGTAAAGAGCTAGATTGGCAGCTGATACAAAATTGACTTCACTGAACCAGACATTGGCTAACAACAGTGTCCCCCTGGGACTTGCAGGCTGTCTAACCATATATGTTGCTAAAGCTGGGCAAAACAGCTAAAGCTGAATAGACCTGCTAAGCAAAGAGAGAGTTGAAGAGGTTTTGCTTCTTCCTCTAATTGTATTTGGCATAACTCTCACAGAAAGTTGATACAGGCTTTCAATAATCTTAAGGACTTGCTGAGCCAGCTAATATGAGGCATGGGATTCTGCTTTCAGTGGCAAAGAGACCAGCTTTAGAGTCTCTGGCTCTCTTTATTTGAAGGGTTATTTTCATCTTGGAACATTTGACAGGTTTCTTTTACAGCACATCTACACAATCAGTTGCAACTATATAGCTAAAAGGGAATAAAATGAGCAGTACAAGGGACAAGCAGTTGGGAAGCAGATAGGCAGATGGAAATGTTCCCCTGAGGAATTCTTTGAAAATAGAACCAGAGTAAGTGTTGAGAAAAAGTAAAGGTTAGATTTCTATCAGTCTGTGTAAAGAGTGCTAAAGAGTACCTTCACACCCTCAGTTCTTTCTTAGATACTGTCAGTTTCTTCAGCTGAACACAGTAATAATACTGTTCTCAGTTTTTGTCATACCGGTAAGATTTAAAAGTGTTCATGTAAAATACACGTAGTGGTGCTAGAGTCACTTACAGTCTATCAGCTTTTAATGATAGATGGTAAAATATATAGTAATACTATACAAGTTTGCTTTTAAGCCTTAGAAATTTATTAACTGTTAGTTAAAATTAATTCCATGTGCATATTCCTTACTGGGAGAAAAATGACATGTAAATAGTTTTTCTTTCTTCCATTTTATGTTAATGATTTAATGAAAAGTTAATTGATAGAGGGTTCTTTCTCTTTTTATATGAAACAAACTTTACAGCAGTCCTGATACACACAAAAGAAACTATGCGATCTCTCCATTTTGTTTGCATAAAGACATTGGGCATATGTTTTACAAAATAATGTTTACTTATTTTATTTATTAAGGGAAGGATTTTTTGTCTCATTCAGGAAGGCAAAATGCTGTTGGTAAGTACAATATTCTGTTAATTGTAAACTTGTTTGAGCAAGGTATAATTATGTGTTCTCATGAGCTAGATACTGCCATGGTCTTGTCTTTTCATTTTTCATTCTGAAATAATCTCAGTCAAAATACACTTGATGGCAGATGTTTCTTTATATGTAATAGTTGTCAACTCAACTGCACCCTTGAAAAGTTACCCACAGAAAAAGGTAATTTGTCTACTATTAATTTTGCTCTATGACCATAGATTGAAATTTAATATCAAAAAGTTACGATTATTACATTTAAATGCACTTGCCTAAAATTAAGACTCTTGCAAGAGATGTGGAAGTTTCATAATATTAGGTAGGAAACTGAGCTAAAGTGACTAT
Organism: Apteryx mantelli; assembly: GCF_036417845.1. Taxonomy (NCBI): domain Eukaryota; kingdom Metazoa; phylum Chordata; class Aves; order Apterygiformes; family Apterygidae; genus Apteryx; species Apteryx mantelli. Next base: position 63,760,266 of record NC_089979.1, read on the forward strand.
GCTGTATGCATTAAGTTTGCCCTTTGCAAAAGTTAAGTCACAGAGCATGCTGTTTAGTTATTGCAAAAAATGAAAAAACTAAGGATTACATTTTCAGATATTGGAACCTAAATTTGCAATAGGGACATATATTCAGGAATATAATACATTCAGTCCCTGTGCTTGCTCAGGGCTGCCTAAATATTCTAGAGAGGTGTCAATAAATGCTTGCCTTGGTCTTGGGGCCTTTCTTATTGACCACTACTAGATGTGCAGTACTGGGCTAGATGAGCCAATACAGCCAATGCTTATATTTGTATTAAATACATTTGCTTTGAAAATGGGTATTTGTGTATCCAGGATATGAGTATCAAGCATCCAGTTGCATGGACAGCCATTAGTTATTAGGGCAGTCTACTGTATGGATGATACTTCATTATTTTCACAGCTAAAATGCAATTAATTTCTATTTTCGTGCTGAGAGAGTCTTACCTATTGATTTCCAAACTCAGCACTTCAATGAAAAATTATTTTAAATAAACTTTTGGTTTATCTTTTTGCTTAACAAATGGACTACAGATACACACTGCTTTGGGCTTTGTTTTTACTTCAGTTATAGACCTCAATGTATCAGAGACACAGCTTTGCATCAGCGTGGAGGCTTGCTCAGTCCATCTGCCACTCCCTGAGGTATATAACAGTTATACTTTCTACAACTTTATTTGTCCTACTTATCTTTATTTGCTATTCTCTCAGATGACTTTAATTAATGTGGTGGGGATAAAGTGCTTATTTTGGTTGTATTAAGACAGTAATTGTATTAGTTGACTATATGCATCTGTTCTAAGTGTGTAACATTCCATATTATATGCCTATTGATGCATTCTAGCAAGCTACCAAACTCATCTCTGTAAAACTGAGATTATAGACTAATTAGGAGACCTTTGGAAAAATACTATCTGATTATAATGTTGAGGTGCGTTTATGCTTATAGGTTTCCTTCTAGCAGTGTTCTCTAGAAGGCATTCGTAGTCTCACTTTAATGGATAGACAGCTTTGAGTAACAAATGTGAAGCTACAGATCAAGTTATCAGCACTGCATATAAGACCTCTGCATATCATTTTTCTGGAATCTTCTCCGTTTTCTGTGCAGCTTTCAAAATATGGGAACAAGCTGGACTATGCTACTTTTGAGAATAATTAGTAAATGCTTTAAGAAATCATGGTTAGGATTAAAAAATAACCATCTTTCCTGACAGCCATGTCGCCTTTGCCAAATATGTTTATACATAGAGGGCATATTTGTCAGGCTTGCTGGTTTCTTCCAAAATAAGTATTTCTGATCTGAACTCTTCTTCTTTAAAAGAGAAGAACAGGATTTCCTCTTTGATTTAACTGGACAGCATAAATATTAAAGATATCTTTATGAATCAAATTCCAAAAGTACACAAAGCAATGATAGAAGTGATCACAATGTGGTTTCTTTACCAGTTTGATCATTTTAATATTCATGCCTTTCTACTTTTCTAAAATAGAAATGGCAAGATTTTCCTGCCAGTGAATTAATGCAAACCATGACAGACCATGGAGAGAGAAAACGTTTCTCAAATCTAAGTGTTTGGCTGCTACAGTCAAACATTTCCTTTGTGAAAATGTATGGTGTTTCTTGACCCGCTCATGGGGTAAAGGTGTATGTCTTGTTAATACTGTTGCTGGAGACTTTGCACTTGATTAGGTAAGTTGGTATATGTAGCAACTAGGTTGTCAAACATGAGTTTCTGAATTGAATTTAAAAAAATCTGCAGGGAAGTGAGAGAGCTTGTAGTCTGAGAAATTCCTTCTGTGCCCTTACATATCAAAGCACTTTAAATAAAATTTAAATCTCACTGATTTAAATAACCTTTAAACCTTTTGACTTACATACCTTTTGGAAGTGTAGGCTCTAACCGTGGAGATAATACGCTTCTGAAACAAGCAGTTCATGAGAGCTGATAAATGAATAATAATGTAAGACCTTTGGTGTATTTTGATACACATAATTATTTTTGCACATTTTTATTTTGTACTGTTACAGAAATATTTACAAATAACTTTGTTTTCTGTTTTAAGCTGGGAGAGTTTGATATTTCAGGAAACATCTTAAAGATATTTGACAACAATGAAAACACAATTATTCACAGACATTCCATTTTAAGTAACTGGTGCTATGTTTTGCCAAGGTAGGAATTTGTTTAAATTCCAGCAGAAACAAAGATTTCCTGGAATATTTGCTATGCAAATTGTGAATCTGATACTAGTGATAAAAGCAGTTCTGTTTTATAGTCTGTTTTACCTTCAGGAAGCCACTTTACTTTTATTGTCTCAGTGTTATAGAAAAGGAGAAAGAAAAAATAATCAGTAAATGAAAAATTTGACATTTAAATATTATTTTGATTTTAGTAATCTGCTACTTTGTGATATGTAAGAGCTTTTTCTTAAATATAATTTTAGCAGAAAGTGTCTATTGAAAGAAAAATATTTCCCCTTTTGCCAGAAACTACCTCTGTTTTCACCAATGATTTTTATCACAGCAACATAAAAGTAACAATATTTTTCCTCCTGTTCTATACTCACTGTAATGGTATAACAGACAAGAAGAAATCAAACTTGTAGATGCCAAACTCTTTTCCATATTTCAGGAAAAATATGAACATTGCTGTTGTTCTGTCATTACGGATACTTGTCCTAAACGCATGAGCTAAAGATAATAGTCCTCAAAACATAACAATAATCCATAAATATTTTCAGTGCCAAAAATGAGATTAACTTTTTTTTTTCAAAAGTACAGTGTATTTTCAACTGTGTTATATGACATCCTTTCTAACTATCTTTTATTTATCCATGCGCAGCATGAAAATGGGTCAGATCATAAGCATCAGCCACATAATTCCTCCAGAATCTCCTTTTCATTCATATAAAGACTTTCAGATGCACTGGAAGAATCTGGTAAGAAAGAATATGCTATTTTTTAAATTTTCCCTCCATCTTTTTATTTGTTGAATTTGTATTATTAATAAATATTTGTCTGGTTTTTTTTTTAGTATGGATATATTCTTCCAGAGAATTCTGAAGAGACAAAAACATACTGCAGTGTTTACTTCAAGCCAATAGGGGAAAGACTTTTTACATATCCTTTGTGTATATTTTTGTTACATCTCCTTCACTACTCCTCTAGCTAAGATCTAAATTTTCATCTTTGAATGTGCTACATTTACTTCTTGCATAATTTCATAAAAGTCAGTGGAATTGTTTCACTAGGCAAATTGGAACAAAATATTTAGTTGAGTCTCTTTGTCTTTGTATTGAGTAATCTTAAGTCAAATAGATTGCTTTGCCTCATAACTTCTGTAAACACAGTAATGCCATTCTAAACAGTGACCTAAAAGGAAGAATTAAATTAATGCTATGTGTTGTTTCAGTAAAAAAATGGTTTAAAAAGATTCATTTTAAAGGGAATTTTCCTGCTAGGAAAGACTAGACTAGAGAATACTTAAATTGAGCAAGGCTAGATTAGCATGGTATAAACATACTAAAGTCCTCTAGCTTCTAAAGCTTTGTTCCTTTAAGAAAGTAAGTGCTTTTGTTTAGCTTTTTGAAAAAGCTTTAAACATATTCATGCTTTCTTCCAAAGAAGATGATTCAAAGTTATAGAAATGTAAAGAACCTTGTTATGTACCCTGAACACTTATTCAGGTACCCTTTAAGTTGCATTCGAAGTCAGCCAGTGCAGTACTTCCCCAGAGTAAACTTAGAAAGTGTGTTGAACTCTTTTCTTTCTGATGTGAAGTCTAATCTTTCATATCTGTGTGGATTTCCAGTAAAGCTGACAAGTAAAGCACTTTATGCTACGCAGGAACTGTCCAGAGCTCTAGTACGTGTAAAGTCTTTTGTATACGTATTAATGACATGTACATTTGTTCATGGTATGACGTGGTCTTTATCATATTCAGAACACAGCAAGAGCATAATAGTATCCTTTTCACAACAAACAACTATTAATATTCTAACCTTTAATTAAATGCGTAGTTTAATATTATATTACTATTTACATTTTTATATTCTTGTTTGCACAAGTATATACAAAAATTTTAAGTAATATTAATTACTTGCTATCAATATATGCAGTTCCACCGTCCTTATTTACAGTTGTTTCCAGAATTTTCTCTCACCTCTTCCATAATAATAATTTTTGTGCAATTTATTTCTAAAAAATAAACTGCAAAAGGATAAAATTGTGTGGACTTAGGCATTTAAAAACACTCAGGCTGTAAGTTTTACTTTGTGGCAAGTGATGGAAAGGAGGAGAGTGATCTCAGCTCCTTTCATCTGAGATTGCAAAAAAGGCTGAAACTGAAATTTCTTTATTAGTCGTGTTTGAAAGAAAAAAATGAAGTAATTAATTCTGAAAAAAAAGAATAATGACAGAAACTGCAGATTCTAAAATACTATAATCCTCTTTCAGAGCACAGTTCCTGTTTATGTCACTTCAGTGATCAAAGCTAGAAGGGCTCCTCCTTGTCTTCTGCAGTTTTTAAAGACACCGAGACTGTCTTTTGCTTAGACTACAGATGCTCTTAGAAGTCATAAAAGACAAGGATAGTAGTCAGACAACTCTCTGCAGACCCCCTAAAAGTGCTAGGCAATACCAAATTGGAAAGCACTAAACCAAGATAATGACTATAATTTACGTCTTCCCTTCTGCTGAGAAATATGATATTCCCTGTGTAGTTTATGAACAAAGAACTGGGGGAGGAGAAGGCAAAATTCACTGATAGTGACCACAAAATATTGTTTAAAGATATAGATCATTCTCTTTCAAAGCAGGAAACTGTATGGTTTGTATTGTGATGAATACCGGGTATATACCATATAGTGATGCATTAGGTGGCACTATGAGATATTTAAATCCAGCTCATTCAATTTGGCAACTATTGTTGTATTGCAGGAAATAAAATCTAAGCCTATGAAATTGGCTGGTGAGGTGGTTTGTGCAGCATCTCTAATCCAGGCTCCTCCAAGGAAAGAGACTTTGCCTAGAATTTCTTCATCATGCAGTATGGAAAACAGCCACTGGATGGAGCATTTGATCAACGAGCCAAAAACACATACTTTTTCGAGTAGCAGTAAAGGTACAGGAAAGGTTAGCACTGAAGCAGCACAGAAATCAGTGAATAACAGGCAAATACCAGGAGTATCCGACTTACCAGTTCACTCTCCAAAATCTTTAGGAAGGCCTCAGAGTTCAGCCTTTGACTCCCAAAGAAAAAATGTTAACAAAATTATACCTATTTTCAAAGGAAAGTTGATGCAAATGAATGGAAAAAACACAAGACAGACTGATGGGAAGAAAAGAGAAAATCCTGGAAGACATTCACCAATAAAAATTATGGATGCTTCATCATCTATGCTGACAGTGTGCAAGTCCAGCATAACTCAGGTTTACAAACCTGTTCAAAATGTGCCAGTCAAAAATCATACTCACAACAGTGTACTTCAGATAATAACAGAGAAAACATATGTAAAGCATGGTATATCTGTATTTCAGTGGAAAACAGAGTCTGGTGGACAAAGGACTAAATCTGATTATTCTGATAACTCCGCTTCAGGTGAGAATTCAAGTGAAGACAATCGCAGTAAGACAAATTCTCCTTCATTACCTAAGAATGCTAGGTCAGTGCTTCAGAAATCGAACATCAATGTGAGTCTGAATACATGTGCAGCTCTTACTTCCAGTATGAGAAGGGGTAAAAAGTTTACAAGTCAAAACACCACGCAGGTTCTTGAGAAACAACACAAGTCAAAGAAAGTACAATTGCAGATTTGTAAATTAGACAACGAAATGACAAATTCTGGTTTATCACAGCAACAAATAAAGAGATCAAATGAAGGAGCAGGGTTAAATATTCACAAATCCATCTTACATGATATCATGTGCATAGACAAAAATGAGGAACATCAAGAATCATGCCATTCCAAAGACTGTATCACTAAGACAACCAGTTGTCATTCAAAAGTTAGCAGTGAGCAGGTATGGTAAATAACAGCATGCATTCTCCCTGACTTTCACAAATTCAGTATATTCTAAAAAACAATAAGCAATAAAGAGCATGACTTTCATCACATTCTACCATCATTCTCTATATAGTTTTCTAAATTTCTACCTTATGCGTTAATGTTTTCAGCCACTGCTGCTTTTTTTTCTGAAAGGGATGATGATTTGCTTTGTCATCTGAGATAGATATTCTTATTTGGGATTTTTTAAGGTGGTATAATTAGTTTTCACTTCTTTAAAACTTTTTATTAAACCAGTTTATTGAGATTCGTGTAAAGGTAATATGGCGGAATTTTCCGTGTTCTGTCTGTCTTCATACAAAACTGTATTAATAAATAGCTCCTGGAAGGAATCTTAAATCTCATCAGTTGTGTGGTGCTGGCTGTAGCATCTGTAAGGCATAGGGCTCTTAGACAAACATAAAAATTTTGCAAATACAAGTTTAATCAAAATTTCACTGAATCACAAGTTGCAACAGGGAAAATTCCTACTGGACATAAAGGAAAAAAAAATCTTCAGAATGAGAGAGGTTAAGCACTGGAACAAGTTGCACAGAGAGGCAGTAGAACTGTTATCCTTGCAGATTTTCAAAATTTGACTAGACAAGGACCAAAGCAATCTGATCTAACTTTGAAGTAGCTCTGCTTTGAGTAGAAGTTAGGACTAGCTGACCTCCAGAGGTCCCTTACAACCTAAACTTGCTATGATTCTGTGACTGTATTTCAATAAAGCAAATGGCTGAACTGATTTCAGTGCAATTTTTATGTGGATGATATCCCACAGACTGGGTACTTGAATGAAATGTGTTGCACTTATCACTGTTTTCACCTATAAAATGTAATTTGGTAGATGATTTCAAATTTGTGTTATGAGGGCATCTTTTGCTATTCCATGAGTACAGTTCTTTAATTCGGTTACTTCTTAAATGCCAAAGCATCTAGAAATAAAAAGCATCAGATTATTACTGTATGACAGAAACAGATTAGCTATTAGAATGACAAGACATGCAGCAATTTCTAACAGGGATAAATAAGGATATCAAGATGAAGCGTGGTTTGGGAAGCTATTAAATTATCTGTATAATTCACATTGGTGTTAAGTATTGATGGGTTGCACTGATGAGATCTGACAGTCAAAATGTATTAATGAAAAAGTCAGTCATTTTAACAAGTAGCAAAATGCTGGATTTTTTCCTAATGAAGGTATGAACTTTTATATTTTAAGATTTTTAAAGGGAATGAGCATCTGACATGTGAAACACTGACCTCAAAACTGACTTACTCAGTGAAAGACAGCAACATGGAAGCATCTGTAAAGAAAGATTGTGTCAGAAGAAGGCAGGTAAAAAAAACACACAAACCCAACCCCCTCCCCTACCACACCCCCCGCTGCCACCTTTAATCTGGTCTACAAGGATTTAAATTAAGAGATAAAAAGGCAAATACATGTTTTGTCATTTTAGTATGTTCCAGTTAAAGCAGGGAAAGCAACAAAATCTTATTGACGCTGCTCTGAATAAAATCTTACTGACCCTGCTCTGAATAAAATTAGCCTTATCCATCAGTTATGTTAAATATTATTTCAAATGTATGTTTAAAATATTTGTTTTATAGTAGTATCTTCCCTCTCCTTCTCCTTACAGCCACATTCTTAATATTTTTACTATCTAAAAATTAGGCAGGTTAGTAAAGAGCAGGTGTCAAGTCTCCAAAGCTCAGTATAATTATATTTTCTTACATAGATATGTATGTATTATTTGTGCCACTAGCCAACTGAAAATACTGTGTGATAACTCCACAAAATGAGCCAGAAGGCAAAAAAGTTGCACACACTTAACTCCCTTTTCGCCCAGGTTCCCTTGCCTTTTATGTTCTATCTCAAGCAGCCACATGACCATTTGAGGTCTCATTACCCCTGTTCAGCATAGTGCCTTTACCTAGTCACATGTTACAATATATAAACTTACCTTGTCAAACCTATTCATTAACTGTTGTTTAAGAACTTAAGAATATGTAGCCATAGTTCAGATTCCTTGATTAAATTTGCATTTCTTAACATTAAATTTCATTTGTCATCTTTTTGTTTTGATACGTTTTTAAAGCCAAATAAGACAAGTCTGTAACTTTTAATGGTAATAAAAGCGTACAGTGTGTGCTACCAGTGCAGTTCAGAAAGGGCCAGGACAGCAGCCCCAAGGGCCTCTTACAGGAACACACTCGTATGCTAGAGCTCAGGCCGCAGCAGGGAAGAGAAGGGTTGATGTGTGAAAGACAGGCCCAGTCCCTTTGAGTTGGCCCAATCCATCCACAGCTGGGAAGGGCCCTTTCATGGAGCTATGACAGAGCCACTAGTTACCGACTCAGCACTGTGGATGCTACAGCAGTAGAGTCATGAATTGGTATTACAAACAAGAAAAAAAAAAGCAATTAAAATCCTGTAAGTATAAAATTCCAACTTCTGGGGTCTGACTACTAAAGACAGAGTTCCACCATAATATACGTTAGGTGCTAAGGTCCCTTGTCTGCCACTGGGAATGACGAACATCAGCCGTGCTAGGGCTTGTGAGCATGGAGCTAGCTCCACAACCTGGGCCAGCATGGAGCTTGTAGCTGGGCTGCTTGCACTGCTGGGCTGGGAAAGGGGGCATTATCCTGCCCTAGTCATGAATCACAAGCACCCTGTGCCACTTCTCCCTCTCCGGGCAGGCTGTGAGTGCTGCCAGTACCAGCCTGAACCCTGGGAGCTGCTGTTGAGAAGTGGCAGGAGGCAGCAAGTCCTCCTCATCTCCCTGCCATGCTCCCAGCGTGGCGTTGCCACCGCTGGAGCCAAGTGACATGGATGCACGGCTCTGCAGAAGCTGGACTCCGCTGGAGTCTCAGGAATAGGAGGAGGACTTACCTAATGACTGGCTAGGGATGGGTTCTCCAATGCTTTTTCATCTAGTTCCTCCTTTTTCCAAAATAAAATATAATGGTGCTGAATCCTGCTGTATGTCATGGGAACACTAGTTAACACTTCTCTGAAAACTAAGCCTTCATCATTATCTCACGTTTGGACACCAAAATTGATCAATTGTTTCTGGAAGTCTTGGCTGACAGTACTTATAAGGGTATTTTCAAAATAGCTTAGGTTTTAATTATGTACCCATTGCACATATTATCCCACTTCAAACAATATTTACATTGATTAATGTGTTTATTTTCCATTTCTGATACCTTACAACTAAGCATTTCACTCAAAAAAAAGTCTTAGTTGAGCTGTTAGCTTAGTGTTACTACTTTGTTTGCTTTACTGTTTTTTTGTTGTTGTTTCTTGTTACAGAAAGAAGAAGGCTCTTCAAAGTTAAAGAAAGCCAAAAGAAGTAAGCCTTCTATTTAGGATCTTGTGAATTACTGAAGGAAAACTCTGGGTATGCTCATGACAAATCTGAAAGGTTTTTTCTCTTTATTAAAGTCATATTACATGTCTATAATAGCTTCTTCTGTTATTATGGATTAGGATCATCTTATCAACCATCTCTAAAGGAATCACTTCTCTAAATGAGTGGCTTCCAGAACAAGATAATAATGTAACAGAAGCCAAGATTCTTGATTTCTCTGGACATGAGCAAATAAAGCTTTGCTTTTTTGTGAAAAGAAAAAAGTAATGTTAACTACAAAGGCATCTTGTCCTTAGTAGTATGCAGAATCTTGCTTAAATCTATATTTTGATTAGATCTTTTTTTTTCAAACTAAAATAAGCCTAATTTTTGTGTTGCTGAGTTTCATTTGAATCTGAGCTAAAGTTAAAACCATATAACCATTAATGTGAAGCTATGTATATCATTTAATATCGTGACATGAAATAGATCGGCTGGATGCTAAGATCTAATCCAAGGACAAAATGGCCTGTTATACAAAATGAATAAAAATTAGTTTTGTAGCCAGACATTTGAGCTAATACTGCCCATATCATGAGAAGTTGTTGATGTTAACCTTGCAGGACAGAACAAGCTTTTCCTTTGAATATTAAGGATATATATACCAAATGAAAACCACTAGTGTTATTGATCTACTAACCTATTGCAAGTTATCAGTATTAAGACATGCAGGAAGGAGTAACCTATGCAGTTAACTGTTTCAGAGATAAGTAGAAGTATAAGCATTCAAAAGAAAATATAAATGTAAGTAAGATGGTCACACAGACACAAGTGGACAAAATGCACATTACCGAAAACAAATGGAAAAACATAATAATAAAGAAGCAGAATATAAACTCTAGGTCCTTTAGTCTGGCTTTTGGCTTCAAAAAAAGTGGTAAGAAGTAGCTAAACGTGCATTTTGTCTCAGTGGTGCATTTTATGCCCCTCCATTCTTTGTGGTGGATAAATTTCCTGAGCTGAACATACATATCAATTGTCTGCTTTGCCTAAGGAAAGCCCATTCCATGAATGAAAGCTTTTCATAGGGCCTTCATAATTCAAGTTCAGCATATCCTGTTCCTTGGTCTAGCATTTCATCTGTCCTTGTATCTCTCTTGCTTCAAAGCAAGACAGCTGAGGCACGGTCCTTCTTCAGAAGTGATCTGTATTAGCAGATTTAGCATAGATACCTGTAGGTCTGGAGTCTGTGACTTTCACTAAGGACTTACAAACTGAAATGCTGTCTCTGAGAGATGAGTTTAGAATGGCCAGAACTTTTTTACTTTAATTTTACTTTAATTTTGTTACTAAAATCCCAACTTCTTTATTATTTATGAGGTAGATGCCACAGGATCAAGTTGATTGTGTAGGTAATGCTTACACCTAGGAAAGAAAACAGTCTCCTCCATAAAGTGTTTAAAATATGTTTTCTAAGAATTCCATTGGTATGAGTTTTTCATTGGTGTTGATTACTTAAAACTAGAGCTAAAATAACTTCTGCTATTGGATCGGTGCCTACAATTTTGATACTAAAAAGCTTTGCTCAGAATTTCTTTATGATGTATTAGTGCACTTGCATTCACAATACTTGTTTTCATTTGAACACTTGAGAATTACTTGTAAGTTTTCAAATTTACTGTGTTGCAAGATTTATGGGTGAGAAGTTTTTACAGTGAAATTCAATTATGTAGTCTACAGGAAGGACTTGGATCTGTAATTCATGAGTGTTAAAAAATTTTTTATTTACAGTTTCTTGCAAAAAGGGCCAGTTTTTATGACTAATGCATGCCAAGTTGCACAGTCTGTGAACTAGGCTGAGAAATCACAATGTATTTTTAATTTTCTTCTTGTTTTTATTGGTGAAAATAGGAAGTATGTTAATAAAACCGAGGTTATAAAGCAAGATGAGAGAAGCATGTGACATTTTAAAATGTCTAACATTTAATTCTAGTACTAAATCATTCTTATTCATTCTGTTTGTATACATACATATACAATCCCCCACTCTTTGGAGAAGGACTTGGGCTTTTCCTTGGCATAAAAGGAGTTCTTAGATATTAAATGTAGGTTTCAATCTGAGATTAAAACCCATGTATTCAGGGTGTGGCTGTACACCAAGTATGTAAATTCTCGTTCTAGCCCAGTGGAACTCCAGAGCTGCTGGGCTGCCCAGAGAGTCGGGGGGACGGCTGCAGGGTGAGCTTTGTAGAGTCTGTTGGATAAGTTTACTAGGTTTCCATTGAATTTCACAGGAGTTTTGACATCTAGGACGTACGTAGACACCTGAGTGTAAGGTGGTCTAAATCTGGAGCTGAATACCATCCCAAGAGTCAAACTTAGTGACTAACTGGGTAGCCTTCTTATAGCTTAACTAAGTCCTGCATGATTATAAAGTTTTCAGAAGAGGTTTATAGATTTTTTTTTAGCAATTTTACATTTGCATTTGAATTAAAAAAAACAATCTGAAGAAGTTTATTATCCCATGCCTACTCATTCATTAAAGAAAGTTATCCTACAGTTTTCAAGGTCAAAACTACTGACAAAAGGTCCTAAGACCAATCAGGAGAGCAGAGCTTCCAAAGAAGAGTATATACTACTACAGAAAAATGATTTAAAAAGAAGGATTGGAGTCATTACAGGCACTGGTGTTAGGATAGACATACTCAAAACAGCAGAGCTGAAGTTCCCAAACCCTTTCCGCTTATCACAGAACTCTTTTCGTTGCTCTACCCCTGTCTTATCATATGATACAGACCTTTGATTTTAGTTGCCAAATTTCATTTAGCAAATGAGAAGCTAAAAATTCATCAGATGTAATAATAGTATTATTTTACATGAATGTAATTGCTACCATTGTGGAAAGGATATCATATGAACACAAGTGAAGGCAGGGGATCCACACAACCGGTTCTCAGCAGTTTTGTATGTAGGCACTAGACTGGACTGTTTCTTCTGAAATGTGGATTGCCTCAAGCCAACATTTAGGAATTTCCCTTCTAACTGAAAGGATGTGGTATAGAAATTTCAACAAAGCCATCTTTCAAATGCTTTCTTGATGTGATATACTAAGTTAAAAAAATACCTTCCGATATATTATATTAATGCAATAGCTTGATCTGGTTTTATGAATGAAACAGTTTTAAACTTAAAAAATGCAGGGAAATTGTATGTGGTGAAAATATTTCTGAAAATGTTTAGACTTTCAGTGAAAAAACATCTTCTTTATGACAGTGGGAAATTCATTTCCTAATCAAATCTAGTATCAGAAACAACCTTTGAACTGTGTGCACTAGTGGTACCTAAATACCTGAGCCATGCTCAAAAAACAGATGTTATCATAGCATTGTTGCTATTATCCTGTCCATTTTTCATTGCTGCAGGATTGTTTCAGGTTAGGGCTAATCTAATTTACTACATGATTGACCATTTAAAAATACTAAAGAATGTTTTTTTTCAGATTCCATCTGTTACTTTCTTGTAGAACTGAGAATGTGATTTGGTTACTTGATCTCAGCTGGTTAAGAAAATGTGAATACAGTTTGGCAGTCAGAGTTCCTTCCTGCAGCACCACTACTGCTTCTAAAATTTTGAGATAATTTACATGTAAGGACCAGAACATAAGAGGAAGAATAAAGCTGAGATAGTATACATTTACCATAGCTTTATCAAGGAGAGAACTTTTTTCTTGTTCTGTGTAAAATAGAAAAGTTTAATTAGTATGCTATAGATATTGTAACAAAATGAAAACAGCATGAAAATATGAATGCCAAAATACAGTGCCTTTTGTTTGTATGTTGATCATACAGTTCTGAATTGTCTTTTTTTTTTTGCGATCTAAACTTTTATTCTATGTTTTCCTACATTCAGGTTCCCAAGAGGGCATGAACATATTTGAGGCTGCTCTGGGCTTCGTGATCTTTGCTCTCTATATTTCACATCGTCGGTATCTGTTTCTCAATGAAAAACTTAGGGTTAAATACCTACATCCAAGTGAAACCATATATCAACTTCTCCTCCAGACAGTTGAGGTTAATGAACCTCAAATGGGTTTGAAAATTTAGCTAATTGATTAGAGTTTTGGAATCGTATTGTGTCTGTCCTAGTACTTGCTTACATACTTAATCACTCTTGCAAGTTATTTTGCAGTTTCAGGTCTGACTTTTTTATGACATAATTATATTTAATTCTTTGCTACAATATCTAGGGCTCTTTGTTTCATCAGTAAAACATTCCTAAATAAATTCTCCTTGTCAAGTCAAATGGTTAGGAACTAAGTAGTACCATTTTTATTAGGGGAATAATCTGAATGCTGTATTTGATTCCTGCTTCTTTAATTCTTATTATGATTTTTAATGAGTTTCCATTTTCAGAGGTGAAACTGATATGTAAAAGATTTTTCTAAGTTCAATTGATAACACCCTTCTTAAGCAATTCACAAAAAAATAAATATTGCTGCCATTTGAGTAATTTTATCAGAATAAATATATCTTCAAAGACCTACGTGAAGATGTAGTTACAAAAATGTGCACATTTATTTATTTATTTATTTATTTATTTATATGATTGTTGCCCCGTAATTGCTGGTTTTTAGTGAATATTATTGCGTTATGTAGATATTCAGAAGTAAGTGTCACAACATTAGCTCCTATACTCAATGAATATACACACCTGTTGTTCAACATTTGTTTTGGATATACATTTGCAAAACCTCTTTCCTAAAGGAATTGGTACACTGGAATTTTGTGTTTTATGAAAACTTTCTTGGTTTATATTGCCATAGTTGTGTTGTGTATTTACCTCACTTTTCAAATTAGGATTTTTCCCTACTAGAATCAAAATTTGTGTTTTGTTTTTTGTTTTCAAATGGTGGCTATTAACATCTCTCTAACTTAATGGTGTCAGTATTCAACAGCAAGTGGGCATGTCAACAGAATATAATTTTCTCATAGGTATTTCTCATGTATTTCTCATATGTATGTATTTCTCGATACTCAAATTACAAAAATTAGAACAATATGCTCAAATTTGTCATCTAGGAAAGAAATCAAATCATATTTACATTTTCCTGGAAATTGGTATATAGAGCTATTTTTCAAATGCTGTAGAATAGTTATTCTTTCATAGGTTGACTATATTTAATTGATCTTTTTCTTGTCTTAAAATATGAAAAAAAAACAATGAGCAGTTGCATTTATTTTATATTATATAAACTAGTGCATGATCTGAACTATTTCCTGTTGTTGCTTTTTAAAAGCTGCCTATTGCCAACATTTGCCTTGTATTTATTGTAACAGAAGTTATTTTGCATTATTCTTATATTTTTAAATTTTTACATCATTTAATGTTACCTATTATAATAAGATACAAAAAATATAATTATTGCAGATCTGATTTGTTCCCTTTAAAATAAACTAATGAATAATTCATATGTGCTAAATTGTCACATACTTTCTGCGGGAGGAAGGAGCCTGTTGTTCTATGCCCTCCCCCTGCCCTGTAAGTGCACATTAATGTGTTGATGTTGAGCAGAAACTTGCTGGGTGCAGGAGTGGTGGTGGAAATGCCACTACTGGGGAGGAAGAAATAGGCCCGTGGCTGCCTTCAGAGGGGCTTGGGAATGCTGAAGTGGTCTTTGCCGCTGCCTTCCCCTTCCCCGTTTCTGTGGAGGGGCTGTAGGGGTCCGTCTCAGGCTCTCATTTTAATCAGTGCTCATCAGCTGGCAGGATACCCTTGCTTCTGGCAGGTACTTGAAGCTGTCAAAGCACAGATACCCTCGACATCTAGGAACACCTGGAGTCTTAACCATCTCCGCGTGTGATGCCTGCAGGCTTGATTTGTCAAGATTAAAGGGAAAGACCCACCTGCCTGCCCCAAAATATCCAAATGTACACCAATAACAAGTGGAAATGTCTAAGGTTAAAATAATCCCCAGGTGTGAGAAAAATGGTAAGAGGACACATGGCAGAAGATATGTGGCATCTCTCATAGGAAATTCATTTGTTGTGGCACTGAAAAAGATGCAGTGTCATTTCTCTTGCAAAACTATGTTTTGCTAGCCCACGGACAGCACGGAGCCATGGCTCAGCCTCTCACCTAAAACTGCAGCCAGGCCCAGCAACTGTGTTTTCCCTGGGATCTCTGCAGAATTTGATGCAGCATCTGAAAAGCTTAATCCCCCCATGGTAGTGTTAGAATCTGGGACAAAGCTGTCGTAGTTAGCTAGAAAATACGTGAAAATTGTTCCCAAAGAGCTTACATCTCTATCAAAAACACATACAGCTTCTTGCAATGATTTTATTATTATTTTAAAAAGAAATGACAAAAAAATTCGTATTAGACCCAATATGCAAGGCTTGATTTAGGCTTGTTCCAGTGAGGAAAGTTTCAAAAATATTGGAAACTAGCATGTCTGATCTTGCAGGAGGAATCGCCTTATCTGGGATCAAATAATCAATTGCAAGAACAGTAATAGTTTTGTTTCAGCAGCCCAATAGGTGTATGTACATACATATATGTGTGTGTGTGTGTGTGTGTGTGTGTGTGTGTATACACATACACACATGCAAGCTATCTTTCATTACACATGTTAAAAATATGCAGGGAACGTGTAATATGAAAAATGTTGTTTTAGAACAGAGAGCTGACATTGGCCAGCAGCATTTGGTAGTTCCTGTTGCCAGATACCACAGGGCTGATGCGTAAGGGAAAATTTCCATGCCGTGGCTCCAATTACCATGTCAGAATCCACGACACACAACTCCATTTACACCAAAGGGAACAGGCTATCAAAGCTTGGCTGGTTTTAACTGTGTTGTCTGTATCAGTATATGAGTTTAATTAAGTACTATTAAAATCTACTACTATTTAAATAAATCAGCTATTAATAAAGTACTCTTGACAGCTGCATCTTGCATTGTGGCTATGGTATGAAATCTCGAGTCATGCCAACTTGGTAGTAAAGGTAAAACTTTCACTTTTTTCTACATGCCAGGACTTATCAGTTCAAACATATCAGTATGTGCATTGTAGATGTGCCTGCAAGTCAAAGTGGTCACATGAGTAAATGATTCAAAGTTGAGCTTTAACATAATTATGTGCTTTCCAGCTTCCACAGTCCAGTAAAAATGTGTCTTCCTGAATTATACCTGCTATTGTAGCAAGAATAAAGAGTCATCCTGCAAAGCAGTTTGCCATCTACGTAAGTTCAAGCAGCAAATGGCTCCAATGAAATCATCTACGGCTGCCTGTGCACCTAAGTGCTTCTCAAAATGAAAAAAAGGTTATTGCATTGGGAGGTGCTAGTAAAAGGTACCTATGCTTACACACTCAAAATAGATGCAGATACCTATTTAACTTTTTATGTTACATTTTTTACCATATTATGTCAATACGTACATGGTATATATTGACATATGGTTCCTACATGGTTGTGGGACACTTCAAAGCAATTGAGATAAATGAAGCAAAGTTCAGCCTCTGCTGAAGGGGAAAGAAGGAATGATAAGTCATAATTCAGTATAATATTGTGTAGTTTTTATTCTTCAAAAGAAAAATTTATCAGAAATATCTGAATGTTTCATTTCTTTTTCTACTAATGATGTAATGAAGAATAATAGGAAAAAAGAAAAACTGACTCCGCAATGCAGATGTCATTTTGTAGGTTACTGTGCATCTTTGAATAGATATGACGAACATTGTAAAGAACTGAGCTTTGCATAAATTCAAACATTTGTTAGCAATTTCTGTAGTGCTCTTTCTATTAAGGAAAAAGGTTTAAGAGTGATTCAGTTCCATCAAGTTTTATTTCCTGGGAGGGCAGACACTTTGAAGGCTGACAAAAACATATCATTTTACCTCAGATCTCACAGCTCCTTTAGGACTGTGTTGGCTAAAATGCCCCCTGGACAGCTTGCTTTGTCCTGTTGGCCCAACATAGGTTATCAGTTTTCGGTCTTATGGTACTAATTGGTTATTCTGCCTCTGCAGGTTTTTTAATTTAGAAAGAATAACAGTAAGATCAGAATTCTGCAAATCCATAAAAACAGAGTAAATGCATTCCAGTAATGGGAAATGCATAGCTCCTAATGCCTGGGCACCATGCCAGCCCAGCTTGGTATTAAATAGGTGCATCTTCATTAACTCGCAATTTAGAGATGAATCGATTGATGTGAGCAATGTAAGCTCAGGTGTAAACCAGCGTTCAGAGAAGGAATAAGGAACCTGGGTTTCAGGATCTCTCCCGTCCTGGGCGCATTGGCTCTGGATACGCGCTGGCGCCTGACACGTGCATGTCTGGTTAAACCAGCGGCTCCAGCTGGGTGAGGGATCCTGAGCAGTGTTTCCTCGCACCTGGTGCTCGCCCAGCACAGTCGGATCGGGCGCCTGGAGGCGGCCCGGCAGGTCCCCCCTGCTTCCCTGGGCTCCTTCTGGGCTACAGGGGGCCAGCGCGTGGGAGCAGGCAGTCGGTTTTATTAAGGAGGAGGGAAGGATTTTTTCTGGTTTACGTATTTGATATATGACTGTGGAGATGAATTAATTTTAGATGAATCCAAATTAAAAGTTGCTTATTTTCTGCATTATGAGTTGGTGATAATGAAGCAGCAGGATTAACAATTCATTTCACAGCAACTTCATAACAGTTATGCCGGGAATCTCAGTTCTTTGAATGCTGTACACCTTTGTGTCTTTGTGCAGAAAGGGCTTCATCTGACTGGATTTTTTCAAATATTAAACTCACTTTTTAAACTGGAAAGTTTAAATGGTGTTATAGAGGAAGGATTTTTTCTGCTTTGCAACTTAAAACATTTGTTCTTTTTTTTTCCAAACTTCAGTCAAAAACATTCTATTTTTGTGATACTGTCTGCAATTTTTAACCCAAGATGGAGTTTTAAAGCAGTCTTCTGGACAACTGCAGAGGAGAACACAGACTGGAAAACAGTCACAAAAAGCCTCTGTAGACAAAGCAGAAGAATAAAAACACGCACAGAGGGAAAGTTTTTTCATGAACTGAGCCCATTCCCTGACGTGCAGAGGATGTGCCCATCCGCCTGTTCACTAGACTCGCATCTGAACGTACTTAGCTGTGCATCAGTGATGGGATAACATTGCACGTTTTTAAGACAACTACTGTTGGAAGAAAACTATCAGACTTTGTGAACAGTGTAATAGACCTGTCAGGGCTACATTTTACCAGAGCAGCATTTTTATTTTCAACTCTCTGAAGAGTCAGTATCTGTTTAAGTTATAGCAATGTTCATTTACTGTGGAGTTTCACACAGTGCCCAAGGGAAATTTGATGCAAAGTTCAGCTTCTTCAAATCAACTGCAAATGCTTATTGCTGCACAGTCAGGGAAAGAAGTTTCAGAATAATAGCACAGCACCCTTTTAATATGGTCGCTGGAAAAAAGAAAGTTTAGCATAGAGTATATGAAGGGTCTTTTTGGATTTTTGTGATCATAACAGAATATTTATGCAGTAAGTCACTTTTTTTTACAAGTAATAAATTTCATTATTCATTTTTAATTATAAAGGTCACATAAGCTCAGAAGGTCTGTATAAATTTGAAAATAACATCACTGAATATGCCACTTCCTGTTCTGATTAGCTTGCACTCAAATAGAAAGGAGAAACATGGCTGGAGCCACAGACCAGTGATAAGCACAGAGAGCTGCGAAATATCAGCGCTTGCAACTGAACTTGGGTCACCTGATTCCCATCAAGTGCTTTGCACATGAAATCATGTCTCCCCTTGTGGTTATTACTGCACTTCTATTCAAGCTAGTTAATCAATCATATTTAATTCTGTATTATTTTCATCGCTAGCCCACAGGTTTGTGCATGCTCCATCTAAAGCCATAGATCTGCGCGTGCATTAGAACGAAAGTCTTTTTACCCCTGCCTCATAAACCACAATGTACTTAAAACTTCAGGGTGAATAATGCACTTTTGGGAATACTCTACAGAAGGTAATTAATAAGGCCGGTTTTCAGTTCTAGTGAGTCATGTTTGGGCTAGCAGCAAATTTCATACAGTTTAGGTCGGTCTTTCTGTTGCTTGATAGGAGAGAGGTGATTAAATGCATTCAGAGTGTCACAGCCAGGTGTCTTTCAAAAAGAGATTCTAAGGAAACTGCAATAAGCTTTCTTTTCCCCAGTTTGGCCTTTTGAGATCAAGGTATTTCAGTCAAAGCCATACACATTAGATTTCCTTTACCTTTGTCTTATGCCTTTTATTCTTGTGAGGAAAAAAAAAAAATCTCTTTTTAGTTAGAACAACGGAGCCGTGAACACCAGCATGCTGCTCATCCTTGCCCTTTCCTCATCGGCTTCCCCTGCTTCTGCACTGCACTCACAGTGTGCTGACCCAGCTTCCCTTAATTTGGCCTGGAGCTACTCCCAGCCCATCCGGCTTTCTCCAGCAAGGCGACAGCACCGTCGGACGTTGGGGTTGTTTTTGTGATGATTCCTGGGGCTCTTTGCTGCTTATTGGCTTCCCTGCTGTCCCGTTCCTGTGCATCCTGCCCCGGCCGGTGGACCCGAATGTCCCCAGCGAGCAGTGGCCGGAGAAGCGGGGCGATGCAGCTCATGTGTGCCCGGGACCCCTGTGTCCCCTGCGTGCTGCTGCGCTCCGACCCAGGGCACCGTGCCACTCTGCAGCAAGGCAGCGCTTCCCACAGCCAGTTTGCGCCCTGGCAGCAAAGACCTTGGTGGGAACAGTCCTGTGTCTGGGCACAAATGACCCCCTGCAACGTGCTGACGCGGCTCGCCACCCAGCCTGACGGGGTTTGCATGAGCCCATTTGGGGCGCTACATGGGGCGTGTGGGGCTGTTGCCCTCCCGGGCCGGGCAGCAGCTAATTCTGGCTGCGAGTCCGTGCCAGAAACGTATCTGCGAGCGTGCGCAGGCAGTCAGACAGCACCAGGCTCCCCCCCCAGCCCTACCCGGCCCTGCGCGTTTTTGTAGTTTGCCGGCCAGAAATCTGTGATTAGTTGGTGTATTCACGCGCTGGCTTGGCTCCCGCCTATGCACTAGCCCCAGCTGGTTATTTCCCATTGCAAGTTTTTCTGAGGTCTTTGAAGGGACCTCAGAGCCCAGGACAGGAGCCATGTCCTCCGGCGCAGTGGCTTTTCCAGGGCGCTGGGGTGAGAGACTGCACTGCTCATTTCAGGTAGGTGGTGATGTTCCTCTGACGGCACCTCCAGCTTTCTTCTGTCCTCCTATGTCCTTTTATGCCCAAAGGTCAGTGGTGTCCACCAAAAAGGATATTCCTCCCATTGCGTACATGGGTATCTGGCAAGGGGGTCCTGTAGCAAGCCAAAAGGGGGAGATGGAGGAGATGCAGGTACCAGTAAAACCGCCCCAACCCTGCTAGAGCTGGTCTTGACACAGAAACTATCTGACATGGGAAGTTTGCCACAGTTGTGCCTCCTGCATAGCCTGGTCCCACCAGGCATTACCAGAACTAGCCCCGTGAGGTGAATGCGCGGCTAACATGAGTGCCAGGAAAAACATAAAGAGGGGGGATCCATTAGTGGTGCTAACCACTATCTCCATGAAGAGCTAGTTTCTCTGTTTTCAGCATTTTTCTCCTTCCCTCTCTTTCTTAGCCCTCACAGTGGGCTGAGATTTCACAGGGCATCGAGGCCAGGAGGGTGGAAAGTAAAGGCATGTTTAGCCTAGACAAAACTGGAGGATTTGGGCCTTTGCAGGGAACCAAGCACTATAACAAATAGTTAGGGCTCCAAATATGTGTACTGTAAGCAAGTCGGGAGTGAGCTGCAAGGGTTTGGGGAGGGAACCCTGCTCGGGACTGCCCAGGTGCCCTGGAGGGCCGTGATGCCGACACAGGAGTGCTGCGGCCGCGGCTGCCCTCAGCAATACCCCTCCGAGGGGTGCGGATGTGGCCTGAGAGGCGAAGCCTCAAGGTCTTCACTCCACTAACTAAAAGCCGTGTGAGCTTCCCCATGTGAGGTTTGGCCTCAAACTGTTGTTGGCACTTGGGCAGTACGTGGCGTTGCTTGGAGTTTGGCATCAAATGGGGAAATTGGTTCTCATGCCCCTTACTCTCCCATTTGTCTGCACGGCTGTGCTGAACGAAACGAAAATAAATGACCTTAGAAAGGACAACTTCATGTTACAAAAATATGCCTACAGTCTGTATGGAAAGCATGTGAATATTCCTGAAATATGATCAAAACAAAACCCAGATGATTTGAGGAGATTGAAGTAACATTATCTTTCTTTTATTCAGCCTAAGCAGAATTTAAATCTGCTGCAGGCAATCTACAGAAATAGCATTTAGTGTTGTGCCAGAACATCCTGCAGAAAAGGTGCAACACATTAACGTATCTGGGTTGCCTTTGATTTCGTTTAGTTGTGTGAAAGGGCCTAACTGGGTAACTGCACTGACTGTACCTGTGTAATTGGTTCATTCAGAGTGATTAGTGCTGGCAGTGCTGTTCTCCCTTGGTGGAGAACAACAGGAAAAAGTTAGACAATTATTTCATTTATTACAATAAATCTTACCTAGATTATTTTGCAGGGGATCTGCTTTGAAACTCATATTAGAAAGGCGATAGCAAGTTTCTAGAGTAGCATGTTGCTTTTCCA
This sequence comes from Apteryx mantelli, assembly GCF_036417845.1. Classification (NCBI taxonomy): domain Eukaryota; kingdom Metazoa; phylum Chordata; class Aves; order Apterygiformes; family Apterygidae; genus Apteryx; species Apteryx mantelli. The sequence goes on from NC_089979.1 coordinate 63,782,345, forward strand.
GCTTTTTTTGTGTATGTGTATGAATGTTTGCTCTTCCCCTGCATTTGCCCTTGGGCTGTCTCCCCGATTTTACATCTTTGTGGGCTGCCTTCAAGGTTTGGTGGATTTACAAAACGTTCTTTCCTTGTCCCAGGCTGTCAGCATGTCCTTGCGGTGCCATCCCTGACAGGCAGCAGTAAGCAGACTGCCCCAGGGTGGTGGCACTGAAGTGGTGAGTGACATTGAACATTTTCGAATATGAGAGGAATATGTAGAAGAAATACTGCTGTGACAGTAGGAAAATGTACATTAACATTAGAGGCAAAACTTCCATTGGTTTCAATGGATGCAGACTCAGATTTTTTTCTTCTCTCTGCTGCTTTAGCTGCATTTTTTCTGTAATTCCTGTTTCTTCCAGGCATCTGAGGCCTCAGTTTTTCTGTCCATCTGGATTTCAGAGTAAAGCTGGCAAAGAAGAAACAGCTTTCTAAGGAAAATACAGCAATTTAATACAATACTTAGGATTATGGTCTTTTTTTTTTCATTAATTTTGTAAGAGACAGGTGACAGTTTTAAGTTCCTTTTCATTGTCTTGAGCCAGGCAGAGCCTCTGCTGATCTTCCTTTGGAGATTGCAGTGCTGTTCTGGCCTGCTCCTTAGACAGTGCATTTCTCTAACTCCCTTTGTAAACAGTCACTTGAAGCAGGGGAGAATTCAGATGTTTGTTATTCAAAGCAAAAGAACAAATACATAGATTTTTGTATTTTGCCAATTCCTATTAATGTTTGCCTAGAGAAATGTTAAAATAAAGCCATATGCCTATATTGTGCTCCTTGCCTTTTAAAATGCTGCAATTCAAATTCACTTTATTTTTTTAATTTGAACTCATTTAAATAAGTGTATAAAGAATTTATAATAAGAAAGTGTTAACAGATACATTCCTGCAGAGCGTTTTGCTTGGGTGGGTGTAGCTTAAAATTGCATGACCCTGACTTACCAAAGCTGTCTTGCTTCATGAGCAAGACATAGCAAGAATAGATGACTTGAAGCCAATATCGAACAGATCTAATTGAGAAACAAGTGAGAGTGATTAGCCATTGGAACAAACTGTGAAGAGAAGTGGAGGATTTTCCGCATCTGGATGTCTTCAGATCAACAATCAATCTCACATGGAAGAGATGTATAATCAAACAAGCATTTTGGGGGCCTCGACAAAGGGTAACTGGATGAAAGTCAATGGCCTGTGATCTACAAAAGATTACAATATTTAATAATTCCTCCTGGGCTTAAGTCTGAGTTCAGGGTAAATTAAAATACAGATAAAGTGAGCATGACCTTCTGAACCCTGAATTCCCCTGAAGACTTTTCCTCCAAGTCTGCCAAACTCCAAGTATTGAGTGGGTATGGAAATAATTTCGAACAAGTCCAGTTTTGAAAAGTTGTCAAGAAGATCATAGGCCCACATGTCCCAGGTGACATCTGTAGATGAAAATTTCTCCTGGTAGGGAGCAGCTCTTTTTATTCTGAGGGGCCGTCAAGTAGCCCCACTGAGAGCCAGCGTGCACCCTGCAGCCCTCTTTGGCCCCGCATTCCCCTGCGTTACGGGGAGTCAATCTTGACAGTTTTGTCAGTTTTGACCTGATAAGTTATTCCACATCTACATCAAATTTAAATGTTAGCAGGATTTGATTGTCTTCATGCTCAGCTTGATCGCGAGTGCAAGGACAGGCAAATGGATTGAGCAAACTGGCTTATAAGTAAGCCATCACAAGTTGCCCCAAAACACATTTTCTATCTAAGCATTGATTCATTTGAAAAAATATTTTATCATTTGATAAAACTGAGCTGTCTGAAGTTAAGGTATAAGAACAGGCTATTGCATGGAAAACAAGCCATTACAAGCACTATATAGATATTTATGACGATAGCAGTCACCATTCTGAGCTCAGTAGATAAATGCTGCTCAGAATTGCTCCGGATGCACCACAATGGGCATTAGAAATACATATAACACACTTAAATCACAATTCTGTGATAATAACTTTAAGAACAAGCATAAAGTTTATAAACAGTCAGTATTTAAAGTGCATTTATGAACAGCGTCACATCTTCAGTCCTTATGTAACAAATGAATAATAATCAGAGGAAGAAGCATTCAGGAGCTTTTCCATTCACAGTATATTATTGTTTGCGAGATATTCAGAAAAGTTGCAGATATTTAAACCCACTTCTGTAATGTTTCTCTTGCAAAATAAGCAGATACATGATTTAATTTCAGACTAGCACTCTAACCAGTGGTATTTTTTTCAAAATTAAAAAGAAAAATCGGTACCTTTGCTTAGTGGATTCCTGTGATCTAAAGCTGCAGTGAGATATTTCCCTTGTTATCAGTATGCAGCTGCTTGCTTTAAATTACTAACTTCTGAAACACTTTTTCAGACATGTCTGAAATAGAATATTTCATGTGGAAATAAATGAGTTTGTGAAACCCTTTTAATTATTTTACTTTAGTGAAAAGATTAAAATCTTAGTCTTTCTTGCCCCACATGCATGTCTTAACTTAAAAGAATATAAAAAGATTAATCATTTTCATGCCAAATACAGAACAAAGAGTATTTTTGCCTTTTCCCCGCACAATCTGAAAGCCATCAAATTCCCCTGTCCACTAGTGTGCACATGAGTTGAACACTGTCAAAAACAAATTAAGGATCAGATCCAGCAATTGCTTCTGAAGCTGGTCTTACAGAGTCGTACCAATTTCAGTGGGAAATCACATGCTTGGTTTAAAACCCACAGAAGTTGTTGGGAACACTTCCATCATACACATGGGATCAGGCATCTCCGAGAAATTAAAAGATTCAGAATTGGCAAATACGGCCCATATCTAATTGCAACTGTAGAATTTTGCTACTGCCTCAATTTTGGAAAAAAATAACATCATTTCAATATTCAAATGATGAGTTTTTGGAGGGGAGCATGTACCTGGCGTGAAGGGCTGCTGGGGAGTCAGGTCGGTTAGAAACCAAACCTTGGGTCTTCCTGAACTCCTGCAGGCTGGTAGTGACATTTGCACCAGTGAACATACTAAACCTCCTGTCACCACTCCCAAGGGAGCCTGGCACTCAGCATAATTATGAGAATGAGGACTTAAATGTGGCTCGCTGGACCCTGGGTCACTGCTGGTGAATATCCTGCTACAGAGCCATCAAAGTGTTACTTGCAATTTGGTTTGCTATAATTTTCACTTTGTATTTGCAATATGCATTTTAAATCAGGTGTGTGTTAATGCATCCATTATCAAGAATGAATAGCACAGAACGATGAGTTTTTCATAATGACTTATCCAAGGCCATCTGATTTTTAATGTGTGTGTTTAGTTGCAACCAAAATTATAGTCATTGAAATGAAATTATTATACAGAACAGAATAGAAAAAGACCAAAAGGTACAACAAACGCTACACTGATTTCTAATGCTGTTTCAAACAAAATGTTTAAAATACTTACTTATACTCTCATCTCAGTAATGAGAAAATGTGAATATTTTGTTAATTAAAAATCATGTCCAAGCTATTAGATTCTCTGTTAAGGAGGGCAAGCCCATTTTTATAATGCTATAAAAGGTGACAAATCGGGAGTTAGTTTTATACAGCAGAGTGAACATGCTTCACAGCAACCAAGCAACCACACTAACTATGGGGGATTCTGCATCTCCAAGTGCCCTTTTGCTACTGTTCCCCAATGGCAAGCCTGTTATTTAGAAAGCATCGTCGAGTTGGGGCTTCCGCAACACCAGTTCTGCGAGAGAGGCTAGAAACTGGGGTCAGACACTTGGAGGCAGCTCTCAATTTAGGGTTGCTCCTAAGTCTCTGATCCCCGAAGTCTTGGCATCTGCAGGACTGTCCCTTTGGCTGCGCAGATCCCAGACACAAAGCCTAGCAGGCAACTTGGCGAGAAAGTGTACTAGTTCAGAGCCCTTTTTAAGTTCCTGTGGATATTTTTGCAAAAGATTTTGCTTTGATCCATTGGTATTTCTCAATTTTTAAAAAATGACTAGAAAATTCCCTAGCAGCCTACCATGGAGACTTTGAATAAGAAATAATACTTAGGGTACCCCTGAATCCACTACCAGGAAGCACTGCCCGTCTTTAAAGCAATTTATCCCCAGTATGCCTCTGTAATGCCGGGTAGATTGCTGTCTGTTTTCCCTGGCTCTGCTCCATGCCTCCAAGTGATTCATCTTGCCAACTCACTCAGTGGCTTCACTGTGAACAGATTTCCTGCTAAGTTTCAAATTTCTCCTGTACCTCTCACGTACTCTGAATTTCTTAATGGAATCATTTTGGGACCCCCCCGGCTGTGATTCTACTGATGGGGAAAAAAGCATTTCTATTCCCTGGGCTCTATATTTGGTGTTTATTCACTGTTCATTTCTGCTGTATGTGTATTCCAACATATTTCGTTATCAGCTTTCTTCTGAAATATTGCTTAATGCCGTCTCACATTTATCACCAGAAAAGGAAAGTAAATTAAGTTGCACCAAACTTGATGCAGGACGCTGATTTCAGTATTGGAGCTAACCTTTGCAAGTTAACTTGAGCTCCTGCAGTTACAGTGCAGGTGTTGCTGAAATTCATCTGCTCGCTCCTGCAAGTGCTCCAGCAGAGAGACTGTGGCCACTGGTTCCTTCCTGAGATCCCATTGCCTGTTTTTTTCTGGTGCTGCAGACCATGGAGACCGCAGCGGTACTGGGCTTCAGGGCACTTTGCTGGTGTGCACAGGAGTTGGAGCCATTGGGGCTAAAAATGCTGGCCTCCAGTTGCAAAAATCAGGCTTTCACTCTTACCTTTCCTCCAAGCATTCTGAGTCCTTCAACAAGTCAGTTCAGGCCATGCTCAAAAGAGACTTTAGTGCCTGGAGATGGATGCGAGTACTTAGTAGGAGCATCTACCTGCAACGTATTCAGCTCCCTGCGACTATTAATGATCCAGCTACATGTTTTGCTAAAAATCTTTATAAATGGGACTTGCTTTAAATACATGGAAAAAATAACAGTAACAAAGCCTTGCTTTGTAGAGGTATTGCTTGAGGATAAATGCATTAATGTTTGTGAGGTTTTTGGCCTCTCTGTCCTGGGGGCTGATAATGGCAAGCCAAACATCGGAAAATATTAAAACACCCCCCCCCCCCCCAAATCCAAATAGGTCTCTTTCATGTAATTTGGAGGTGGGATGTTTGTCACATCTTTTAGAAGATGAATACAAACTCTTTTATCAGGATAGTTTAACCTGTAACACAACTAACTCTTTGCACAGCTGTGGACTCAGCTGTGGTGGTAAGGAGGACTCACTGGGTTGGCCCCTCAGGGTTTGTTTAGAAAATACATCAATGAGCCCATGTTCACATCCAGGAATGAGGTTTTGAACCAGTGGGGCTCGATAAAGCCTGAAATTTGTATTTTCTGTAGGTTATTTTGTATTTGTTTTTTTTAAGGAAGGCCAACCCCCCAAGAAGTTTGCTGTTAGACATTGCCTGCTTGTGTCTCATTATTAAAAATAAATTTACTTCTCAGCAAGAAATGCATTCTCTCCATGTCTGGCTGCCTTGAGGTAACAGGTAACAAATATCAGATAACAGATAACAAATGCTTATGTCAGGACAAAACTAGACTGTGGAAGTTTACTTGTAAGGCTAGACCAGTTGTGAAATAGTCGCTAGAATGATACCAGACTGCAGCCAGTGAAGGTCTGATTGCTAATTTTTCCCTTCCAGTTTTCCATACTATTCACACAGAAGTTTTCTCCAATGAAAATTCCATTAAAATTCTTCCCTGACACTGCAGCTAGCTGACAAAGTTCCACCTACTTTTCTTTATTAAAAATGATTTTTTTGAAGAAACCTATTCTGTCATTTTCTTGTTTCGATGATGAGAACATCTCTGAATACTGTTAAGATAAACTTTAAACATTTTCTGACCTTTTTTGTAGGGAATATATTGCAAAAGATACTTACCAGCTTCACCAAAACTGTTTTTTCAGAGTATTCGTGGCTTTTCCGATAGCAAGGTCTACTAGGCAACTATTTTATCTGACTCAGGGTGGCTCATTGACATACCCCATCTGATAAATCATAAGGCTGCACAGCCAGCTTAAAATGTTCTGTGCCAGATTCTCAGGCTGTGTAAAAAGCCCCAACTCCATTAACTTCACTGGAGATGTGTCTATTTATACCAGCTGGCATAGTTTGAAATGCAGCTATTGTCCATGCAGGGGAGAGGACAGGAAATGTCGGAGAGGCAAACACTGACAAATAGGCTGTATTTGACAGCAAACAAGGAGCAGGATGAAATCTCCATTACTTTTTTTTGACGCCGCTATTAAATGCTCCTCTTCTAACTAACGCCACAAATCTACTGCTCTTCTTCCCCCCCCCCCCCCCAAGCATCAGGCTTGTGTTGACACAGATCACAACTTATACCGTGGTAAAAATTTTGGTGGATCCTTAAGGTAAGGAGCAGATATTTACAGGTTCTGACAAAATTAGACCAAAACTCCTCAAATATTCATCCTAGACATTAAAAAGCCAATGGTAACAAAATAATTCATAGCCAATTTCCTGGGAAGCTTGAGACACTTAGTGAATAGATCACATAGAAAATATTGACAGAATTCCTCGCTGTGTCAATAGCATGTTTTGGTGCAAGATAATAAAGCCTGCGACATACTGTAGATGCAGCGATTCGTGCCAGTGATTTCCAGATGCTTCCTTGGTAGCTGACAATATCCCTAATTCTTAGCAACAAGCCTTTTCTTTGTCTCTGCACTCACTGATTCAGAGAAGCTGCTTTTTTTTTTTTTTCCTTTCTTTCTTTCTAGCAGATGCCATTCTCTGTTTCTGTCACCATGCACCAAAGAACACATTGCCGATTCGAAAATAAAGGTTTCATTGCCTTCTTCCTGCAAATGTAGCAGGGTAACTGTAGGATGAGGTATGTGTTGGCACTGTAGTGAATGGGCCCTAAGTTTCCAGAAAGCCCTCGCTGCCTCCCCCATGCCGTGGAAGTGGGAGGTGAGCCGGGCGCCTACCTGCTCACACCCAGGTGCTGCCAGTGCCGCTCCAAGTGGAGGAGGAAGCCCAGCTCGCCCAAGCATGGTCCTGCCCCGGGACCCCCGGGATGCGCCCGGTGCTCTCGTTCACCTGACGCGGGGCGGCTTTTCAAAGCATCACTACTTTTGCAGCAAGTCTAGGGGTCAGTTTCAAGGTCTCCAGCGCTGTTTTATTGATGAAAACTAAAATGGATGAAAATTGTGCTAATTAGGAGATCATAACAGCTTTTGACTTAATCTTCAGATCTGTTGTAGGTCATCTGTGGGGGAATATGGGCTCATACAATTATAAACTAATGAGGAGTGTGTTATTCATGACAATGAACTCTTTGTGGTTTATGGTTTACTGAAGAATATTTTTAAAAGAGGACTTTGTACTCTCAGGGCAATTTATGTTGGAACAAGCCTGTTGATAAACTGCAGGTGTCTCATTAAATTCTGGTGGTGATTAGAAGAAGCAGCCATGTGCGGAGATGTTCATCGGGGCTCCGTGACTGGTGCTGTCACGCTTGCTTTTTCCCTAATAGCTACACCCATTACTTAGCATTGATGCTCAGCTGCTGTGAGCAGAACTCTGTAAAAATAGTAGGTTTCCATCCAGAAGCGGATGGCATTGGGCCAGCTATTGATCTACAGATTGACATGTACCCCTTTATAATGACTGTAAGAACACTTGCTCCTTACCTGTTACCTTTCTTCAGGAGTACATTAAAAATAATTTTCCACTTGGTAAACGGAAGCACGCGGCATGATATTTCTACTGGCCATTTTCCTACAGAGAGCTGCAAAGGATTGCTTTATACAGCTATGCTGGAGAGAGAGATTGAGAAAGTTTGTCAGTATTCCCAGTCCTGGTTAAATGGCTTGGCCTGAAGGCAAGATGGATACATGCCCATTTCTTCCCAGCACTGACATGTGTTTGAAAACAGCAGCTTGGCATAACTCTTAAAAAAAAACCAAAAAGCCTAAACAACAACCCTTTTGTATCTGCTACATATACTACTTCTTTGGGGAGAAAAAGCAATAATATTCAAGCTTCTAACAGTAGTGATACATTATTTAGAATACTGCTATTTCTTATTCAGCTGAACAACTACTAATTCTACAGAATTTATTTTATAAGTCTCTGCTGCTTACATGACAATTACCTTTCATAATGTTTGTACCTCCAATGTTTGGTTGGTCTCTTTACATCCTTAATCTTGCAGTCGTGTCTAAGATCGCTAAACAAGAAATGATGGGATTTCGTCAACATTGAGTGTCTCTTGGGGGAAGTACACAAGTCACACTGTAGAACACCATACTAGCGGACCTGAGTCTGAATTTGTTTTACACTGTGGTCTTGTTCCTGAAGGTCTTCTAAAGAGTATAAGTGTAAAGGGGTCCTAATGTGAATGCAGATTCAGGTATTATTTATGACTCCGGGCTTGTACAGCACTTGGCATACTGAGGCCCTTATCCACGTAGCCTAATACAAACAACAAAATATTTTAAATAAAACCACATAGGCTTAAACGTTTAGGTAGAGATTTAGTCTCAGGATATAAGAATTTTGCCGAGGATTCATCCTGTTGGCAATACAGCTCTGGAGTTCCTTGGCGTTCACGAAACTCTTGTACTCATCATTCCTCAGCCTCCTCAGAGATTGAGTTGGCTTTGGCTAGGCCAGAGTATGAAATCTGTAATTAAGCTTAGAGCAGAAGATGCCTGAAAACAACTGGATAGAGCACTTTTTAAACAGAGACAAATGCTAGCCAAATATGTGCTTTTGGCTCCTTCGTATAAAGAATATCCACAGCTATAAGAAACATTTGGGTATTTGGAGTAATAACTGTTAAGACAGAAGATTATGTTTCTCTGATTTTTAAACTGTGGGTGACATTTTTGGAAAGGATGCAGGCAGGCTTTCAGACATGGAGGTCACCTAATACAACCTCCTGCTCAAAGCAGGCCTTGTTAGACCTATGTATCACTACTGTTAGGCTCAGGGCCTTGTCCTGTCAAGTGTGAGTATCTCCAAGATATACTCCACAACCTCTATGGGCCCCTGTTCCAGTGTTTGACCATCTTTAAAACATCTTTATATGTTTGACCATGTCCCAGCTTTTTCACATTGCTTCTTGTCCTGTCACCGTGCACCTCTGAGAAGAGTTTGGGTCCACCTTTGCTACACCCTCCAGTTAGCTGTAGACAGCAGTGTCTTCTTAAGGCTGAATAAGCCCAGTTCACAGCCTCTTCTCATAATAATCTCCCCTATTCTTATGCAAGAGTGAGAGAGGCTGTATTCTTTGGTATGTCTTTCTTCTTTTAATTAGAAGACATGGGTTGTTATGTCTATATGTGTCATCTTCTGCTTTTAATTGCACTTCATAGTAGAAGTGTCCACAGAGATATACACAAAGACCCTTTGAAAACCCATACATATTGATCTGACATTGCTCCAGCTTTGCTCTGCATTCCAGCATAATTGCAGCTTGAGTACATGTACTTGGAGCAGCTAGTTTAAATATTTATAGCCGCATAGTAGCACACACCAGCTACCAGATTTTTTCTTCAAGTGCCTTAGCAGGTGTGTGTGCCTGCACTGAAATCCTGGCTGCTTCCAGAGACCACTATCAGCATCTGACCTAGCTGACAGCTCTGTAAATTCCTTGACTACAGATTAGACATCGCCTTACTGTGCTTTACTGCCTAAAATATGAAATGGAGCCCATTAAATTCTTTCTCTTCCTTTACACTTTCCCCAAAAGCTGCCTCATTTTGTACTGAATACTCAGAATTTTTTTCTCTATTTCCTGCATTGAAAAGCGGATAGTATTAAATTTGCCCCTATAATCTTTTTGCAGCGTGTGCATTGTGAGAGCAGGTCTTTCTCAGTGAAGATTGTATGAGGCTGTGAAAATCCTGCAACTGTGGGAACAGGGTGAAATCAGTACATGAGCAACTTGCCCAGTGCTATTTGCTTTGTTTCCTTTCATTGCCCTTGACATGAATGCAGTGTTTCCCTGAGGCACCAGCCTCAGCAAGGGAAAGGCTCTTTTCATTGGCCCCGGAGGCAGAGGACCTTGAGTGGTGGCCGAGCTCCCCCTTCCAGAGCCCCACCATTGCGCCAGCACTTGGAGGGGGTCCTCTGCTGAGCAGAGATTAATCCAGCCCCTGCTCTCCTTCGATCTCTGCCCTCTTCAACTGGCTTGCAAGGGTGCCAGTCTGAGAGCATTACAACAGATTTTCCTGCTGTAGATACCTCGGAACTGGGAACTGTGCTAAAAATCGCCACAGCCCATCTGGCAGCCTATTAAGATGTGTTAGAGAAGTGGCTGTTACTTCCTAGTGAACCTGTGCTTGAGAACTGGGGGGCTAAGGCACATAACTCATTGCCCAACTGTCCAAGCTGTCCTGATCTTAGGGTCTTGTCACTCAGTTTCTGCTTTGGTTCAAAGACTTATTTTAAATGTTTTGATTTCATGCTTTCTGTTTTACCTCCTGTATTTGCAAAAACCAAGACACTGCTCCCCTCTGGCCTTTAGATCATCATGCCTAGGACCGTGTGGGTGACAAAATGCCAAGGTAGCTACATAGCGCTGAGAGCAGGAGCAAGGAGGAACCAATGCGAGCTGTAGCCTTGAGCTGGCAGGCCTTACTTTTGTCCAAGGAAAGGAGGAAAGACAAACCTGTTCCCCACAGCTCGCTGCCCTTTCCCAGAGGCGAGAGGAGGCTGCGATACAGGTGAAGCTGTGGTCCTGCTGCCAGCGTGCCAGACACCACCACTCTGCCTACATGCAGGGCAGTGACAGTGATGCTCTTTGTTGTGGTCCTTGAGGAGTAATTTTGGATTGCTTCTGAGATAGTGCAGCCCCATGTTGCCCTTGCTCTGAGCCAGGGTGAAAAAAGCTCTGGGCTGCGGTGGAACTTTTGTATTCTCACATGTATTAAATGAACATATCACTCATATTACTCCTATCTCTGCCTGCTTGAAATGAAAGGAGCTTCTGCTTTCCTACTGACATGAATCAAGAGTAAACACTGAAATGGCAGCAAGTTATGCCAGTGTAAAGCAAAGTCCAACCTGAGCCTAAAAACATGCCCTAATATTATGTGTGAATTTGTGTAAGTACTTATACAAGGGAAAATGAACATAAAAAGGATGAAGTGGGGCTGAAGATCTGTCCCTGCTATTTAATGTAAATTCCATTTGCAAGCATCTCTGCAGTGCTTATCACTTTCTTGTCCGAGTCTTGGCTTAATTTCTCCTTATTTGAGAGATATCTACAGAAAGGGCAATGCAAACACATGCAGGGTGCTTGCATTACCTAATGCCTCTTAAGCAATATTGCTTTGGCTAATATAATACTGTTCATCTGATATTTTGTAAGAGCTGAAGACTAGAATTTGATCCAACAAATTTAACTCTTTAATCTTCTAGGAAAGTCCAGGGAAATCAATGGGTAAAAAGGCAGAATTTCATTACGCATTCCATTAATTTTTCATTATTTTTATAAATTCTGCAGTGTTCATTCATATTGCTATTACTCTTGCATTTTCCCAATTTATATAGAATATGAATAATAAAAATGCCATACATTTATGGACTATTCATGAAGTTACAGTTCAACAAATAGATATACGAGTCTCTGTGTACATACGTAGTGCCTTTACTCCACAGTTGAATAGGATAACTAAAGGAAAAGGCCATGGATATAAGTTTGTAGGGGTTTTTTGTTTCTCCATGGTGTAGTCTGAATACACAGTATCACCAAGAGTCAGTTATAGTCTTAATGCTTGTGAAAGTGTACCTGAATATATGTTTGACAAAACATTTGTTTGTGCATATATAATCTAGAATCAGATGGGATAATACTGATATTGTTACATTAAAAGCTAAATTCTGAAAGCTGGAGTAATTACATGGATAATTATTTAGTTGTTGTTAGACATCAAGTCTACCAATCAGGCCCTGGTTCCACGTAATAGATATCTAGCCACTGATAACTATCTGCAAGATATGAATGGTGCTTAATAGCCATTGAACTAGAGACAAATTTAATCCTTGGGGAACAATGTTCTCCTAAATATTAACTTTCTTGGGACTATGGAGAATATTCATTTCATAAGTACAGTGGTACAGCCTGAAATGTCCCACATGGAAATGGAAAAGAAGTAATTGGCATACATGTGAAATTTGGGGCAGTAAACAGGTCCTGCTTTTTTTTTTTTTTTTTTTTGAATGGAAAAAACCAAAGCTTTAAATTATACAAATACAGAGAAATGTTAATCTATAAATTTGCATGGGGTATTGGCTGAACAATCTATTTGTTCAGCTGTTTGCATTTAGCCAGAGTACCTCTTTTTAGCAATAAACATTAACTTTTGTTCTTTTCTGCAGCTTTACATGTCATACCTTTAAGAGAATGAACCCATTCTGAACTCAATACAGTTTGGTCTTTTCCTGCTGTAGCATGAATCTTGGAGAGATTATGACCAATTTAAGCAGGATGGGGGATTCTGTTTCTAACTAGCTACAACCAAACCACTAAGGAAGCAGCAAGGGAAAAGGAGAGATATTCACAATACTCTCCAGCTTGGATTACACGTATCTTGAAAGCACTAGCAGCAGATGCTTGTGGAAGCGATTATGCACTGGATCTTGCTGCTGTTACCACATATGCTCATTCGTAGTATAGGAAAAAGCCTCTTCAGTTTGCAGAAAAGAAGCTCAAAGCATATTTCAGAAGGCAAAAATAATCACAGAGTTTTAAAGGAGCTCAGCAATCACACTGCTGTTCAAGGTCCCAAGCCTGCAGGATATTAGTTTATCAAAACTTAAAAAAAACCCCAGGATTATGGACCATAGCTTTTCTAGAGATTTCAGTACTTTTTAAAATACTACAAGCTATAGACATACAACACTTTTATTAAGAAAAGTAGTCTTTCCTCCTTTTTTCTTCTTGGCTGACAAGAAGGCTCTACTTGATAGAGCCTTAGACATATACCTGAATACGGAGATGTCTGTATCTCTTGGGTTTTTGTTGTTGTTGTATATTTTAAAGAACTACCAAATGAGTGTTCGGGACTTTTTTCCAAGCAAGTCCTTGACTTTTTCTGATTTTTAAATACAGAGTTTCTTACTACCTTTGGTTCTGAGCTCAGTTCTCTCGGATTTTCATTCTTCCCAGCTACTCATTCTTTCACTCTCTACATGCTGCTGCCTTTTTCTGCAAACTGAAAGCCTTGCCAAAAAGTAAACCTTTCCACTGATTTTACTGAGGCTCCTGCAAAGTGCCAGTGCCAGTGACTAAGGCTCTTTGAGAGTGACACTGCCTGTTGCCTGGATTCACTGTAGATTTGTCCCGACAGGCTGATTTCAACTTTTATCTGTGCCAGGCTTCTAAGAGTATCTGCCAAGGTTGCTAGTCTGATTGTACTCCTCCAATGATGCCAGTTGTGGGGTTTTTTTTGCAGTTGGTTGTCCAGATGTGTAAACGGATATTAGAACTGCAAGGCTCCAAAGTTACAACCTGATACTCATTAAAAGCTGCCATTTATTACCTTCCCAGGCCATTACATGCAACAATATGATCTGTTGAAAGTGAAGTAATATGGTATATGGCTTCTTTTATGCTTTTTTTTTTTTTTAATCATGTAAGGAATAAATCAGGTAGCTTGGGTCCATGCTTTTCAAATGGGGGGAAAAAATCAATGAGGAGTCCCTGACTCCTTCAACTTCCAAATCCCATTTTTCACCTGTAGGAAATGTTTTGTTCAATCAGTGTTTCTAATCAAAAGAAAGCAAACCCCTCCCTCTTTCCTCCCCCGTTCCAAATACCTGTTATTATATCTATTGCTGCCTCAAGCAATGTATGTGAATGCTCTCGGGCCGGAGTGGGGTGTCACTGTATTCAAACCAGGGAGTAGCAGGCTTTATATGAGAGATTGCAGCTATAGTTATGACCTGCTGCTCTGGGTTAATCACCATTATGTCAACGCCAAAAGCCCAAGGGAGGCTATGTAAATCTTTTGGGGTGGGGGAGTTTTGCTCCATTCCACATTACCCCAGTGTGTGACTATCACTTGCAGATATTTTTGCAAAGCATATAATACTAAATGGACAAAAATCTGATTTTAAGGAGTAGTTGTTCTGTGCAAATCTTGAGAAGAGGGATGAATTTATCTTTCCTAAAGGTTATGAAGTAGACCTCCAACTGTACTCACCTCTTGTAAAATGTGGGAACAGATAGTGTATTTAGATTATTGCAGAGTTGAAACACATGCCGTTACCCGAGATGCAGAGAAGGAATAAACAATGACTTAATGTCATTCCTGTTTCACGGAGAGCAATAAATATGGGGAGAAAATTGTTGAGTAAGGCACTAACGCACCAAGTGCTATAAATGAATCAAGAGGTAGTGCCATTTTTACAGGGAGAAAAGGAGTGAGGAACAGACTGACCAAGCAAAGAGATGAGGCTCAGATCAGTTTAAAGGGAACAGACTTGCTGGATTAAGTGGCCATTTCCAGTGCAGCCAACTGCTATTAATAAATCTATATAAGAGAAGTCATCTTTTATGTGGTATGGGTGAACAAGGAACAGCAGGAAGAACCCTATGCAGTCTGTAATTTCACAAAGCTGCAGTAAAGTAGATACCAAACAGGGATGCCAAGTAGGCAGGTGCTTTGGAGATACTTCAAAGTGAGGGAAGCCAGGCAGAAACCTTCAAGCCAAAGTTAATAGCCTAACCAATATGCAGAAATGAAGTGGGAAGCAAAGATGACTTTAAAGCCACTTTGCGGATCTCCTCCTTTTTAAAATCTGGGGCTCCTTTTTAAAATCTCACCCAGCGGGGCTGGGTGAGAAAATCTCTGCAAAAGATTTTGAGCTTTCATAAAATTTTTCATCTCAGTTGGGATGAAAAGTCAACATCACAAAATGCTGAAGGCACTAACAAGCTTCACTATGTAGATCAGTCAAAACACTTTTTAAAAATTGTGATTAATTTCAAACTTCATCTTTTTACTTTGCAAACCTTTTCAGTATGAATTAAGTTAAACTGAGAAATTAACTTGTAGATTTTTCCATTTAGAGGTTTTCAAAACTGAGTATATAATATATATAACTGATATCATTCCTGACAAATTTTCATTTTTTGACTATACCCCAGGAATGTTTCACTGAAGAATTTCCAGCTATTGCTGCTGGCTATTGTATTGCAACAGACTGTGCCAACAGCCAGGGTTCACCAGTACACAAGACTCATTCAATATCCATTTGACCTGGCCATGCCCTCTAAAGTATGGGCCAGCTGGGTATCTCTTTATGTCAGTGCTATTTTTGGTAGCCACTACTGCCAAGGCAGCATGAAAAGGCCTTTGTGAGAAGGAAGAAATGGGCCATGTGGGCCAAATTCTTCACTGCCCAATACCTGTATAGACTTTTGCACCATAAAACATGGGTGTAAAATAATCCATTTTCATGACTGCAATTTGCATCTGCCTGCTTAAGATAAATGGCAACAAAACCAGTATCTTCATTTTCTTTTCTTTGAGTACTGTGGAGATAAAGGCCCATTTTCCTACTCTTTTATTCCTCCTTTGGTCATTGGTACCTATGAAAAAGAAGTTGGAATTTTTCATTTGCATCACGGTAGTATTTTTCTCTTCCTTTTCCTGAGTTTGAGTGACTTTACAAGATGCACAGGGGGCAATGGAGAAACAAGCCCTCTGTGTTCACATAATCTGTTAGATTCTCCTTGTCTTTCTATTCATCAATGAAGGTGTACCAAAGCCAGTCAAAGTTGGCTGCGTAAGTGATATGCAATCTCACAGTGCGGCCAAGAACAAATAATCCATTTGCTTTGCTACTGAGAGGTTTCTAAGGCACTGTTCATGAGGATTGTTCTCTGTGTCCTGAAAAGAAGAAATGAAACCTAATGAGCTGGGAAAGCGTGGGGGAAGGAGGTCCTGTGAGGTGGAGGTGACTGCTGCTAAGCCCTGAAGGGTCTGGAGAAATTTGTCAGAGGCAATTTCCCTTTCTAAATCCTGCCAAGGAGAATGTCCTTCTGAACAGAGTGTAGTTTCTGCCAGCATTTTGCTGCCACCAGGTTTCATTTTACTATGTCCTTTTTCTCCTGTTTTAAAACTGAAACACTGTGATAACAGAAACTTGACCTGACTGTTTGAAATGCAGACCTACAGTTGGGAAGGGGAACCCTACCACGATGGAGTGTATCACTGCTACACAGCATCAGGGGTGGGCTTTGTGCTTGCTCTTTTCTTCTGGTACTTTCTGGGCCCAGAAGGGGGAAAGAATTAATGGGATCAGGGAAACAGGACAGTCATAATATATGAGCTCTGCTCAGGTTCCCCAGCAGCATTTGGGGTATGTACTGAGTTGCTGCTGATCTTGCAAGGATCAGTGCCTTTCAGTTTGGGGGGGACATATGAACCCTGATCATGCCACCAGGCTCTGTTGCAGGTAACAGTGCTCTCTGCTTTCCTACTCCAAGGAACCCCACAGGTTTGCACATGAAACATAAAGGAGAGTTACCTATCCTAATGTCTTAGAAGTCCGTATTCTGTTGAGAGTGAATGGCAACAGTACCAACACAGGCTGATAATCTCAGAATCACAGGAGCTGGGGATAAAAGGCTGTCTCAAGGCAGGATCATCGATTCAGCTACACTTACATCACTCCTGACAGACACTCACTGTAGCCGGTAGTTAAAAATTGTTAGTTATGAAGACTGAAGTTTTCCCAAATGATTTGTTCCAGTGCACCACTGTTCTTACTGTAAGAAAGCCTGTAACAAATGTCTAACCTGAATTTTCCTTGCTACAACTTAACTTCTTTGTTTGTCATATCCACCAAGGAAATTTGGATAGGGCAGTGCACTCCCCTTCTCTTTGTATTAGCCTTTTTCTGCTTCCAAAACCTGTTACCCTATCTCCCTTCAGTCTCTTCTTCTCCAAACTAAATGCCAGTTTCTTGTCTTACATCATAAACCAAGTTTTCACAAAGTTAGCCATATTTCTGAATTCATTTTTTCCTGTTTCTCATTTATTCCTTTTTCATCTTATCTCTACCTAAAATACTTTATCTGTCCCCAACCCTTTACCATAATCTGATTATATCTTTAATAATTTTCTCCTCCATCAGTTTCACAACTTTGTAACAGAGCTTGTTCTAGAGTTTGGGTTTCTTCTTACTCTGTTTTGCTTTCCTGCTTTTGCAAAGGATGATCTTAAAATATTGAAATATTTTCTGTATTTCTAGTTAGAGAAGTGTGAACTGAACACAACTTTACAAGTCAGGAACTCCTGAGTTCTAGTTCTGGCTTGGAAGCAATTTGTTTTCAGTGCCGCCCCAGGCAGGACAGCTGACCTTGTGCTGTCAATGAGCTTTTTGAGAACGTGAGTGATTTTTAAAATAATGGGAGTTTACTGCAAAAAAATAGGGAAAAAAACACACGAATGGTAGCTTGAAAATTTGAGCTAATCTTGGATTAGTGTCAAGATCTTCTAAGCAGCTCACATTTTTGGTGACAAGCAGTCTTTATCATCACTTTAAAGAACAACTGTTGCCCAGAGATAAAAATCTTACGAATAATTATTGCTCAGAGGCTCCAGGACTGTCATAAAGCTGAGGAATATGAAAATGAAAAACAATAGGTGTTATGTGTCTCACACCCACAAAACAGCATTGTCAGTCTTAAGATTGAAGAGTCCTTTCTGAACTGAGGACTGTCACAGGGTGTTGGTTTATTTTTGCCAGGTTTTTAAGGTCTTCATGCCAAAAACAGCTCATGGGTGTATTAACCAATATTGGGCCTAAACACATACAACATCTTCTGAACTTTTGTGTTAGATTCTCCAGACAAGGCTGCACAAGTTACAAAGGCAAATCTAATGTTTTTATATTAATCTGAGGATCTTTATTTATGTAATTGGTCTCCCTGATTGCAAGATGAGGAATTCTTCCAAAAATTTCCTTTTGTTCATTAAAAAAAAATACTGTGTAAGAAAACTCAGGGTCTTGGTATTCTGTTCAGTGCAAAGGACAGATTGTTGGCATTCCTGGGTCATTCGGCTCTCTGGCAAGCTAGTGCTTATCAAGTGCTCTGATGCTCAAGTGCCTGAGGGCTTGTTCACATGGGAAAACTCAGCAGTATTATTCATATCTCTTCATTGCAGAATAAGAGTATCCACATGGTAATGAAACATGGGTATAACTATATTCCTGTAGAAAAGTCCTAAGTACCTTCATACAATTTCTCCCCAGAAAGTTTGCTATGGCACAAGTAATGCAATATACCAGAGAAAATGCATTTGGGGACACCAAAAACAGAATCTTGTACAAAAGCAGTTCTTCACTCTTGTGGCAATAGATTTCCCTATTTGAGGTTGTCTTTTGATACAGAGCACTCTGTCCCTGCTTTTAAAAACCTCATTGTACTGTGCAATAGAAAGAGACACCACTCACATACTTACCCCCACCCACCCGCACACTATTTTAAATTACTGATATTAGTTTTGCTTCACTTACTTTTCATCTTCAAAGCACCATCCATATGTAAATGCATCATCACTCTGAGCACAGCACTCAGGCAGATGCTATCTGAGCAGTGACTACAGCTCTTGGGGTAAGCAGATGACGTGCTGAATGTTGATGGAGAGCGCCAGCACTAGCTCAGGAAAATAAGCAAGAATGGAATCCAGGTAACAAAACAATTTCACGCTTCAAAGGATATTGACAGGACATGCGGCACCTGCAGCCACGAATTTCATTTGCATAGCAGGAAAACAATTTATGTGCTGTAAATGTAATACAATGGATAAGAAGGATGAGGGAGAAAGAAAACACAAGCTGCCTCTCATGCAGCTTCCTTTACAGGGGCTGTGACAAGGCCTTTGCAGTTCTGCCCTTTGTGTCTACTCTGCCCTTTGCAGTTCACGTTGGCTGACCTGAAGCAGATGGTATAACTCAGAGAGAGATTTCGGAGTTCTCTGGTGCATGGTAGCATCCTCATGCGCTGGCTCTGCGCATTCACGCACAGCCTTCTGCAACTGCAACTGCTGGGGGAAGGAAACCAGGGGTCCTCTGAGATTTGGAGAAAACCAGTGACGGAATATTTTGTCACAAATGACCTGCGGAAAGGAAAAAGAGCAGGCTGTTGTCCTTTAGGAGCTGTAACTAATGCCCTGCTGCTTCTCTGGGACTGTAGCAAAGTCTCTTGCATCAGCAGAATCCAAAATGCCTCCAGCCATTCTAAGAGCAAGATATAGAAAAGCAGCTTCTCCCGAGGCTATTCTCTAGCAGAGCAATCCCCCTTGTCTCAGGTTGCTCTTGTACCTCTGCATAACAAGTGGTGAGGGTGAGGGGGTGGGAGAAACGGGCAAAAGGCAGCTGAGCTGTGCTCCCCCAGCCTTTCTGCATGCCATCAGCACAATTTAGCTGAGTTACAACCCACCTCCTTCCAGGTCCGGGCACCCTATGGACTCCTCTCCCCGCTACAGCTGCGTACAAGTTACATATAGTGGAGAAGCACAGCCAGAACCCCCCACAGTTTACAGGCAGACAGCCCTGACTTTACCAGTACTGGTGACAGTAATGATAATCCCCTGCTTCTAGTTCTTCCACTCTCATTTCTGTTGCCATTGGACAGGCAGCCTCTGTAGCAGCTACATGAAAATAAGGCAAATAAATGCTAGTGAATATCAAGGTCTGTCTGCATGCCCCAGGATGGGATTTCTGAATGAGAATGGCGATTACGTAGCCACATTGGAAAAGATGTCTATCTTCATCTCACAGTGTTCTAGTGCATACCATACATTTTGTTGTTAATGTGTTAATGTGATTTTAAAAGAAATGGATGCATAAAGCAGCTGTGTCTACTTACTTGCAAGTTGTTATTGGCTCTCTGCGCTCCACATTTTCTGATTTTCAGATTGCATTTTGAAAAGCAATCAAAAAAATTACAATCTTCATCTGCTGTGCAGTTCTGTTCAAGGATGTCCCTCATTTTGGGTTCAAAAAAGGCCATATCCACATCAATGGCCACAACCTGTGGATCAAAACAACCCATCAACGCTGGCACAGCACAATGGGATAGCAAGCACTCTGAGCAAGCATTCCTTTGCTGTTTTCTCTTGGAAATGCATCTGCCAATAGAGAACTGGGATTACAGTGCAAGAGCTTTCTTTTGCTTAACTGAGCAGCAGTAGTCTTATGAATAGCACTTTTTAAACAATAACAGCCAATGCTTAAGACACCAGGAAAGGCAAAAGTATCTGTGGACAATCCCTGGAGTCAAATGGACTGATTCCTCTTAAACCAGGACTATACAATTTGAGGATTGATTTACTTGCTGTAGTTTATGCAGATGGCTACTCAACCTTTTAATTATATGATGGTAGAGAATTATCCAGGGGCCAGATAGTATCATTTCACAATCTGCCTCTCAGACTAACCGTTGGTCAGCCCTGACTTTAATGTTATGGAGAGGAGCAGTGTGATGTGTACAGCTATCTGCACCTGGCATGGGCTCCCTCAATCCTGTCATTTCATTCAGTGGGTCTGCATCTGTTCAGCTGGAGAAATAACTCCCTGAGGTTTTTTAAAGTTGGGACGGGCTTTGCGCACTCCTGTTTGCTACAGCTTTATTCATTTATCATGCATGGTTCTTACTCTGCTTGCCCAGAAATATGGTCCCTAACAAGGTCCAGTCAGCAACTGGTCTCAGCAGATGAGTGAGGACTGAAGGGACAAATCACTTTTCTTGTCCTGTTATAAGCTCACAAAATACTGAACGTGCAGCACTGCATAGCTGCTGTCTATGCTGGATTCGAAACCATTCCGTGAGTGAAGGGCTGTAGCCTGTTTCTATCAATGTCACTCCACCTATGAATACTCCACTTAAGAAAATCACAGAAATAAACAGGGAAAGAAACGAAGACAGCGACAGGATGGCCGTTGCTTGATTTGAGAAAAACTGTGGGTGAACAAAGTGAAAAATCTCCCTTCAGTGCTATGAATGCAGCAATCAACACACATTCAGACATGATGTTTTTAACATTTAACAGTCAGAACCTCGACTCAGAGACTCTATCTTGCAGCAGCTAAAGTAAATTTGCATGGAGGGAAATGTTTGGGACTTGGGCAAAGCAGATTTACTTGGGCTCAAATGATAGTCTCATTTTTAAGATTCAGCCTCCCAAATAACATGGGAAGCTGACCTGTGTGGCTGGAGCAGCAGCTGGATCAGCCCCAGAACTAAAGATGTCTGGTCTGGTAGAAGGCCAAACAAACCTTCTTCAGGCAAAGGAAAAAAACAAGGTCTAATCTTGATTTTATTTTACTCCCCCATCCTCTCCCCCGAGGGAAAATCTTAAAGTGATGAGGCATAGCTTAAAATCTCAAGTATTTTAAAGCTTCCTGGAGAGCTTGATAATCATGACGTAGCCTGGGGAATTTCACGCATTTGGACAGGCAAAATTTTTTTTTTCCTTCTTTCCTTCCTTAAGCTTTCTGCAGTTTTGCTGATAAATTCTTTGGAGATCCTTGTGTCTGGCCTTGGTGCATTGGGGCAGGGTGAAGACACAGTAAAAGGGATGTGGCCTTCCCCAAGACCTTGGGCATTAACAGCCTGGTGAGGTGTCTGCTAACACTGAGCACCTTTAACCATCTGAACAACTGTTCTGCTATGCAGAACAGCCCTGGCTTTTAAACAAGCAGCTGCCAAAGGGTTCTGTGGTTTCACTGAAGATCAGCCATTACAGAAATGTGCAGGCATCCAGCCAGACTCTGTAAAGATATATCTGGGTGATTCTCCACCTGTAATGATAGCAATTTGGTGAGTTTTGTTACGATGGTAAATGATGATGAGGGTATGGAGTCCTGAGGAAATCCAGGAAAGAAACAGTTTGGCTCCTGACCTAATTTAAGGTTCATGTTAAAGGTGCTGCAATCTTTCTAATTCTCTCTGAGATGCTGTTAAAATAGGAAGCCCTCCTGGAATACAGCATATCCACCCTGATTTCCTCCCAGTTCTACCTCTTACATGGCTCCATGGCAGCTTAATGTTCCCCTGGGTGAACTACCACAGCATCATTTCCTCCCCCCTGCACTGCAGAAACAGCACTGAAGGCTGGAATGAGGGCTGAGGAGCTAGCCCCATCATTTGGAAATGATTCTTATAGTAAAATTGTTGCACTCCAGACATATTCCTGTGTGCCTTGGCAGTATCATTTATTTAGGTGGGATGAGGAATAGTGGGACTATTCTGGGTTTTGTTTTTATTATTATTCTAAACAGGGCACAGGAAACAAACAAGTGAAAAAAATGCTTAAAATAAATAGAAGGGAGAGAAGGGAGGTTGCCTTTGTTCTGTCACTGTTCTGGAACTGATTGGTAAAACAGCCTAGAGTTCCTACTTCTTAGTCTCTTTCCACCCTCACTGATCAGAAGCAATATTTGTTTCCCGCTTCCTCTTTCTGACTATGTATCTCCTATCTCTCCACCCATTGCAGGGATAGCAGGAGATACAGCCAACTAGGTGATGTATGTAATGTACAGCCAGTACACCCATGAGGGACAGAAGTAGCGTCTCACAATTTTCTGTCATTAATTCTCCTAGAAGATACTGAAGTAGAATGCTTTCCTGTGCCATAGGGTGACTGCTGTCTCTGTGGACCTAGAAGTCACGGGAGGATCCTGGAGAACTGAGCCTCACCAAAAGGACTTGTAATGGAAGATGCATCCAATATTCTTTCTCTTCTAAATGAAATCTCTTCTCCTCTGAGTAGGTAGTAAAACAGATGTTTTAACATGTGCTCAGCCATGTCCAGTAATAGCCCTGTGTAACTGAGAAAGATAAGCAAAGTCTGTCTTGAAGAACCTCTGTCATATCTCACTTTGCCTAAACACTGGTATGCCTTTTTTAGTTTCTTACTATAGTTCCCCACCCATTCCCTGTTCAACTGCTGTACTGCACCTGAATAAACAATGTAAGTGAATGGACGGGTGAAGGGGAAGCACTCTAATTGCTCTTAATGGCTACATGTTTAGGTAACATTTGTCCAGTACTCTGAAGATACAAGTACTATATTAACACTCAGTGAGTACCAATTATTATTCAAGTTCCTGAAGATATTTTATATTCACTCAGAGTGTAGAAACTCCACTGATGTCACTGCAAATTGTGAGTCTGGTTCAAATGCTTATTACACAGTGGCTTCAGTCCATACACATAATTCCCACTGAAATCAGTGGAATTTCTGTCTGCAGAGTGAATGCAAGATATATTCAACAATACAGGGGTGGGCCATATCACTATTTAAAAATATTAAATTTGAGGGTACAGCTGTACAATGAAAAGTCAAACAGTACCAGTACCAGGGGGATTCATGTCATCGTCCTTTAATGATTTCCAGACCAAATGAGCTCAGTACTAAAGCAAAAAGATGTGTGTGTTCTCTGTGTGTGGGGGGGGTCCCCTCATGTCAAACCAGAGAATTCAGCTTTAGCTTTGAAATTCAAAGTTTTTCCTTTCAGCATCACTGCTGGAAATAATTGCTGTGGCTCACTGACAGCTTTTGAGATCTCCTTGCCTTCAGGAGGCATTCTTTGTCAGATCCAATGGACCCTGTCAGTCTCAGTGCATTTGAGCAGGTGAAACAATTCAAAAGTGAATAAACAGTTCTTCTCAAAACAAGCAGCAGGATCCAGCACTCTGAACTGTGGCTGCAGATATTACAAAGGGGAAAAGCAGTAAAGCTCCCATGCCACTTTTAAATGAATTGGTTTTGCAAGAACTTGGCCAAGATACGTGTGAGGAGGGAAGTATGATTTTTACATAGCCACTTTTCAGACTAGAATTTGACCTCAGATTGCTGCAACACACCCAACTTACCGTTAGATCGTGCCTGATAGCAAAATTTTCTGGTTTGATGTCACACAAGTGAAGTCGGTGAGAGAAATCGTTATCAAAATGCTGCACCATATCCAGAAAGCTGAGTGCAATGTCAATGATGGCTCTCACCCTGCTTCGGCTGCCAGCAAGGGAGGGACCAACCACATTTTCCAAGGGAAAAAGAGTTTTGTGCCAGGCATGTCCAGCTGTGAGATACTCCACAGCATAGAAATGTCCACAGGAGCCAATAATTCGTAGCACGTGTTTGCTGAAGTCTTGCAGTAAACTGAAGTAGATATATTCTTCCTGCTGGAGCAAAGACCACATGCTGGCCACCTGTGCTTTCCAATGCGGCCCCTTCCTCCTCATCCACAGGGGCTCCATGGTATTGTTAGATAATTCTAGCCCCAGGACATTTTTGACCTCCAGGGCTACCATCAGCAGAAGCTCTGTTTCAGGAATAGCCTGTGTTTCCACCTCCTCTAGCATACTGAGATGCTGGTAGCTGGAGAAGATTTCCTTTTTGGATTTCAGGATGATGGGCTGGCCTCTCCAGTCAGCCTGGATGACCTTCTTACCTCTGTCATAGTAAAGACAGTGTTTGTACACCAGCTTCTGTGCCACACACAAGTCTTCGCAGAGGTCACCAGTCAGGGCTCCGCTGCTGTAGTCCAGACACTAGAGTGAAAGAACAGAATATTCATAGCAAGACCAGATGCCCCTGGACCACTCAGAAAAAAGACAGAGAATCAGCAACAGTTCTAAGCTCAGAAGGGTTGCTGCAGCTGTGGTACACAAGCGCACGCCTTCTACAGCTACCAGTGACACAACGTTTTTTTTTCAGAAGGCTCTAGAGATCTAGGGGGGAGTCTCACTTCACAACATGGATCTTTGGGATGGCAGAAGGACCGATTTTTTTCTTGGGCAAGGAGATTAAAAGTAACAGGTCATCTAGTCAAATTCTTGTCACATATGAATTCAGTGAGCTAAGCTTTCAACACACTTAGCTGCAATGAGATTCTGGTCTGCAATGCTTTAAGGCACAGAAGATAACTGCCAGTGTAAGTCAAAACTTTTCTGGAAGGTTCAGAGCAGTGTAACTTAAATATCCCCACTTAAACTAGAGGGATTCATAGACAGCTGGATTGCCGAGACCCTCAGCAATCTACGCATTTCCACTTTACACTCAACATGCCCTGAACGAAGCAGTAAGAACCTCCTTCTCCACTATTAGAAAACAAAGAGGTTGCACTCAATGCCTTTTGGGCTAAGAACTTTCAAAATTTTTAAATATTTAAATTCTGTAGGACAAAATGACTTTTCCAGTTTATACATATATGGACTTACCAGAAGTCCCTGTGACATTTTAATATGAAGTGCTTAAATAGTTAATCTTTTAATTGGAAAAAAGCAGTCCATGGAAACATGGGAAGTGCTGCTTGATAGTTAAGTGGTCACTGTAAATTCATAAAAGAACTGCAAGGATTCCCCCATCAGTCCTTCCCTCAACCCATAATTATTTCCATACCATCACTTCCAAACTGTAGGCAGTTGATATATTCCCATGGGCATTCAGAAGTGCAGCTGCAGGGACTGCTCTGGGCAAATCAGTAGAGAGGATGACCAGAGGTCTCTGGTGGAAGGGGAATAGACTGTGGTGGTGTAGAAAGCCAAACACCTGGAAGGCAGCTTGACAGTGTCAGCCTTCTTCATTGCTTTCTGGCATTTGAACTTTTATTTAAACAAGTTGGCAGCTCCCTCTGTTTGTGGAATACTTGCAACGGCTGCCTGACCCCCACCTCATCTGTGACTTGCTGTTACATACACAGGGAACATGAGCATGGAAATTCAAGTGATGTATTTTCTTAAAATAGTCTCTGAGGTGTGCACCAGGGAAATGCTTTCTGATGTCAGGTAATATTCAGTGTTCAATCTTAAAAAAAAAACATTGGGGATGGGTGCAGGATTAAATCTAAAATTCAGGAATGGTACAGGAAATGGTGATAAACTGGCTAAAATAGCTCACAGAGGGCAGTTCAGAGAGGCAAAAAACATATATTTCAATGCTCTAATAGCCCAAAAGAGAATGTTCAGTACCAGCCTAGGAACCAGAGAGGCAAACCCTGACATGCACATTGTGACTCTGAGTCCAGGGTCACACACATGTGTGAAACACACATCTGCCTCCACACGCGCATCAGGATGGTCAAGCAGGTTCACTGGACTGTCCAGACTTCAGAAAGAAACATAATATTCTCAATGGGAGTAGTTCTTACTATCTAGAGCTCTACTTTTAAACTATTTTAGAAAGAAGATATTGAACAGAAGAAATTGGGGGGGGGCTGTTTTAGAGCTTCCATCAATCACAATCACATTTAAAATTATTGCTTTCTGATTGTGAAGACCACAACTTAATACTTGTTCTGCTACATTAAGATCTCAGGACATCTCAGTCCTGTAAGTGGATCCACAAAGGCAAACACTTGCCCCTGTGGATAATTTTACTGTGGTCCATTATAGACCATGTTCTCTCACAGAGGGCCTATATGCATGTACCTCTTCCATCTAGAAGAATATGTGCCAGAAGACATGCAATGAAACATGAGAACAGGCAGCCTGGTTTCCTGGGTTGCCATCATGCCATTATTAATGGCATTAGTGAGAAAAAGTAGCTGTGGAAAAGAAATATTGTCTCACTTACAGACATAGGAGCTGAGTCAGTTTTGAACCTGGTAAAGAATATATTTAGAATTGTCTGCTGTTCCATTTGAACCAGTAAATCTTTGATTATTAACTTAATATCTGACAAACACAGAGTTTCCAGATCTGATTCTTCTTTACTGAAATTGCACCATGCTTTGGAAACTGTGATCTGTGAAACGGAAATTGACCAAGGACTTCTTCGGATCAGTGACAAAATGCAAATTAAACTTCAAGAAGTGACATTTTCTCCTGGTCACAGATGCAAGCAAGAATTTCAAAAAGGGTTCATTATATAATAATAATAAAAAAACCCACAAACAATTTGAGTAATTTTCAAGAGTTTCTCTACTCGAAGAAGTTTCACTGGCTTTAAAAAACTTTTTTTTTTTTGCTCATTATAACCTGGAAATTCAGCAAAGCCTGACTTCAACTTTACCTCCTCAACAGATCAGCCCATGGTATCCCAATTTTTGCTGTTTTATGCTTTGCCATAAGCATAATACACTGAGTAAGCTTAGCTTCTCAGTCCTCTCCCTATAACTCCTGTGTTTCCAGCCCTCAGATCATTTCTGTGTTTTTGTTCCTTCCCCACCTCTTCTCTTCATTCCCCCCCCCCCCCCGCACAATCTCAGAACCATAGACATCAGAACTGAATGCTGTGTTCCAGTGCTGCAAAACCAGGCAACATCACTTCCCTAACTCTTCTTTTTGAATTCATTCAGAGATTGAATTAGCCTTTGAGGCACAGCCTGCACTGGTAGTGCATGTTGAAGCAGTTATTTGACCCCTTCGTCCTTCCCATAGTCACACAATTTCCCAAGACAGTTTTCCATCCTATTGGCATAGCTTGTAGTCTTTGTCCCCCAATGTATTAACTTGCATTTTATTGTATTAAAACACATTTTTGTGGACTGAAACCATCTAACCAGGTGATTCAGATTACCCTGCAACAAAAAGGTGGTTTCTTTTGTTATTTACTAACCCAGCAACCTTTGCACTACCTGCAAACTTTACCAGGTAAGATTTTGCATCATCAGGACTGCCGATAAAATGAAGAATCAATTCCCCAAAGAAATCTTCTAGAAACGGTCCTTTACACTGACTACATTAATGATTGCATTTTGAGATCAGTCAATGAAAGACTTTTAAATCTACCTAATGTCTGTGCCCTTTTAATGCCACTAAATGCCAGATTTTTTTAAACCAAAATATGAATGTGATACTAAGCCAAATGCCTTATAGAAAAGCAGCTATACTATAAAAAAAAATTCAAACACAAGAATGGTTTGGATTCAATCATCTGTTTCTGTTTAAAATTTGCTATATTATTTTTAAAATCCTTAGTATACTTACCAAGACAAGTTTAAAAGGCTGGCTATGTTTAAATTCATGTAAAAGTGTCTACTTAGGGTTTACAGCAGTTTAATTCATTTACTATACCAGTTTGTGTGGATCAGGCCTGAGACTGAGTCCTGCCTTGTTATGAAGTACTTCTCCAATGTAAATGCAATACTGATCAAGGTTTTAGAAGGCATCAAAATTAATGAGTTACTCTAGAGAACACAGAAAGTGATCACGATATGATTTAGTGCAGTCAAAGTAAACGAAGATGAGATTGGTATTAGGAAACAGTAAGTGGTCTTTTGGAGAGCTGAAGTTCACCTCTGCAAAATGCCCAGTGGTACTTCGGCCCTCCTAATGCAGTACATATCTTCTGCACAGATGTACATTCTCTAAGAAGGAAATAACCCCTTACACATGCCACATGGAAGAGTATATAACCATGCAATTTTCAGCCACTTGCTTAAAAGATTTTAACTTCATCCTCTCTCCTACTGAAAATATTATAGATGGCTAGGAAAACAGTTTTTCTTGGAAGCTGATTTTGCTTTATAAAACATTTGAGACTCAAGCTATCAGATTCTTTATTTTGTAGATAGATTGTACTTTCTATAACTGTGAAACACATGCAGTGCTCAGAAGATGTATAAAGAGCTATTTCCAGGGTGGTGAAGAAAAGGTCCCTTTCTAATACTTCCACTGGAACAACAAACCGTTTACATGTCATCAGGGAAAGCTGTTGCTTGCAAACCTTAACATTACTATTGCAGACTCACCTATGGGATCAAATAAACACAGCATTTTCAACTAGTGTACCTTGGAAGAAGGTTCTGAACTGAACCTTCAGATCACGGTATAATCTTGTCACACAGACAGAGACAAGTTTCCACTCTAGTGCCTGAAAGCTAATCCCTGCCTGGGCTTTTGAAGTTATGTCTAATGCTTTCTAAAGTGTAGGGAAGCGATATATCTCTCTTCCTCTATTTACTCGTGATTGTTGGGATGGCAAGGGACCGGACTTCTTGATCTTGGTGGTTCCTTTCAGCTCCACATGTCTGTGCTCTTGCTAGGAATACACAGATTCCCTTTTACTGTAATCCTGACCTCAGTGGTACTTGGCTTCAGAGCTAACTGTTGGCGTAAAAATGCACATCTCACTGCCATTTAAAATATACTGTCAAGACTGATGGTTATAATTACTCTTCCTTTATCACACAGAATTTAGGAAAATTTATGGCCAGCAGTTGTTGCTACCGTAACAGGTTGTTTAGTGTCCATTAGAATTCTTCCCTTTGCTTCCCACCGAAAATATCTTAATTAAATAACAAAATGGAACTCAGAAGTGTTAACCCTTGTTGTTCCTCCTGTCAAAGTACTGAAATTGGCCTTTACTACATAATTCTAAACCTCTTAATATTTTTCCTTACTTTTAGGGAGATTTTAATGAACATTCCCAAACCCTTTCTCGAATTTTGAATAATCTTGTTTTAAATGCCAGCCCCTTTTATCGGACGTAAAGGACACACTCCAAGCTGTGCAGCATTTCTGAGCGACGATTTTTGCACAAGAAAAAACCTTTTTGGGTAAAGAAAAGCGGTCTTTCCATTTCGGCGTAGGCAGAATCTGGAGCGGCCCTTTTTGAAACGTTTTAGAAGGGCGTCTGCACGCCGCGCCGGGCGCGGGCTTCACCGGCCCCCCGAGGGCCAGCCCGCTGTCTGCACCGCGGCCCGGGAGGAGAGCAGCGCGGCTTTCGCGCTGGGCGCCGGCGGTAAAGCCCGCCGCGGGGGTGCCCCCGCCGCGCGCGGCGCTAACGGCCGTAACGGCCGCGCGGCGGGCAGCGCCGGGCGCTCGCGCCCCGGCAGCCCCGCGGCGGGGCGGTACCTCGCGCGGGGGGAAGCCGGCGCGCAGCGCGTCGACGGCGCGGCCGCAGGCAGGTACTGGGCTCCGCTCGCCGCCGCTACCAGCTCGCTGCGCGTTACCCCGCGCCGCCCCGGGCGGCCTCCCGCGGCGCCGCGCCGGGGCACCTACCAGCCTCGCCAGGATCCGGCGGCTCTTCTCGTCCGTGCAGCGCTCGGAGAAGACGCTCCTGTGGACGAGAAAAAGCAAGGCGCTGACCACCATCCAGCAGGCAGCCCAGCAGAGGAAGAACACGAGGGTGCATCGCCTCCAGATTTTGAGCCGCAGCCTCTTTAAGCCGGGGATGCCCCTCATCGCCGAGGCCGGGCTGGGCCGGGTGGGCGCCTCAGGCGGTGCAGCCCCGAGCGAGCGGCCGCCGCCGCCGCGCTCCCTGCCTCCTCACACACTTGTCCCGCTCCATGCCGGCGGCCCTCGGCGGGCGCCCCCGCCCCGCCGCCGCTGCTCGCCCCCGTGCCGGAGAGCCGGGCCCGGGGGAGCTCGCCCCCGGGTCGGTGCTGTCCTTGCGGAGCCCCCAGCTCTCCTTTTGAATTTAAGCCACGTAGTTCCGCCTTCTTTTGTCTGCTCGCTCCCGTGCCAGGCGGCCTCCTGCCACCACGGATGCAGTTACTTGGCAGCCTCTGGCTCCGCGCCCCCCCCCCCCCCTTCTCCTGCTAAGTTTCGCACCCGAGTATAAAAGGGGTTTTGAAGGCTGATGGGGGCTGCTCTGGGAACCCTTCCTCATGGAGGTGGCTGCCTGATGCTCTGAAAGCGGCAGCCTGGAGGTGGACGGCTCCCTCTAATGAGAGTTTCTCGTGCTGTCAAATGGAGACAAAAAGTTGTTTATTCTGGAGTAATTTGTGCGGTTTTTATCTTCCCGGGGCTTCTCTGCCAACTGGAGGAAGAGATAGAAGCGACTCAGGCACCCATTTAGTAATGCAGAGGACTGTGTCCGTCCCGCCGTTCCTCCATGATAGGTCACCCCCGTGGGAAGGCATTGCGGCCCTGCACTAGGTGCCACAGCCCTGCTCCAGGGCTGCCCTCCCCACGGCAGGCTTCCCCACCGTGGACTCATGCACTTCCACAGGGATTCAGGTTGGCTCTTGCCCAACACCACCATGTCTGGGCTCCCTAGGCAGCCAGTGGAGAAGGCCAGTGGAGTGGCTCCAGTAGGCAGCCTGAATACAACCCCAAGCCAGGGCAGTGTGTACAGGGTGAGGCAAGGGTGCTTGGGGATGATAAATTGTCTCCCTGCCCTCTGGCAGAGAGTTATTTCCATGTCCCTCCTTTCTGGGGATGGAAAGGCTCCATGGGCTGATGTGGCCCCCCTCTAACATATTTGATTTTGTTAGTGTTTCTGAAGGGTCAAAGACTGCTGGAGATTTGATCCTGCATAGGGAGCAAGATCCTGACATCCTTTCCTCAGTCCTAGTGCAAATGTTCGCTGTGTCTGGTTAGAGCACTGCGTTCACTTCTTCCTCCCTTGATTCCCACTGACCTCATCTCACCTCACTTCTTGGGCCAACACACAGGTTTCAGTGGGAAAATTCATATTCTAAAGTATAGCTCAGTGTAATATGCACGTCTGATTTGGGTTTACTGTCAGATACAACAACAAAGAAACAGATTCATTTTCTTTCTCTTGAATGGATGGTTACCTTGTGCTACTTGCAATCCTATAGCGGTAAGATAAATTGTGGTTAAAGAAACCACATGGAGGCTGAACTACTTACTCAAAGTGAGTAAGAATAGCAGAATCTGGCCCATGGATAGAGAAGTACAGAATAATTCAATAGACTCATTCTAACATGCACCTTTTGTAAGTTGCTCTGGGGCATGTTTTGTTAGTAAATGAATTTAATCTGTTCAGTGTTGGAGAGCTGGGTTCAGGGATGTATGTTCTGTACCATCATGTGCAACTTCATCATGAGAAATCTCTCCCAGTACAAGTCATTAAAGAGAACGATGCATCTGTTGACTTGATTAAATATTACCTCTCAGGACAACAAGGTAAGAACACAGCTGCACCCAACTCACTGCTATTCTCACCTTCTGCATGTTTAGTGCACTTCTCCCCTATATGGCAGAGTAGTGCTTGAAATATATTTTCTAAGTATATGACAGACTAAAAGAAAATGGAAAGATAAAAACATTACTGAAAATACTATAGCTTTCTAGAGACTGGCAGTGGAGAGGGGAATGTAGGAAATAAGAGCAAAAACTTTCATCTCTAAAGAGTCCCAGTGGCAGAATCATTATCAGTAGCCACAGCTGTTGTGTGTTTTGCTTCCTCTCTCTGCCTTCCCATTTCTTCACCTGTAGAAGCCATCTGTGGCCATCCTTTGTATATTTTTTCTTTTTTCTTTTTTTCCCTCTCTGGTCCTCCTACCTGTACGAAGTTTCCTTTTGAGGCACTGCGGATACAGTGCATTTTTTGGGAAGGTAGCAAATAGGAAAGGCTGTCTGGCAACTAAGAACTGTAAACTCTAATCCCTTTTAATCCACTCTTACACAAATGCTTTCAGAAGCTGTTTCTGACCAGTTTGGAGTGCTCATCTTGAAATTCCTAAGGCATTAAGTAGGGAAGGGCAGGAGGACCAGTTATTTAGGCATGCATCTGTAGGGAGTACCAGTTAGGCATGAGTATAGCTGCCTATCACCAGCTGCTGCTGCTGCCACCTAAGAGTGAAAACTGCAGGTCTGCCAAAGCAATGTCAGGAAAAATCCTGAGAGGGAGGGAGGTGCTGTTGAAGGGAGCACATGAAAGAGGGACACAGATGGCAGGGGAAACTCAGGTGTCAAAGTAGCTCCCTACGGCTTGCTTCTAAGCTGTCTGTCTAATAGTTAAGGCACTAGCAGAGCTGTATATATTTTTTACACAATATTCTTTAAAATCTGGATCTTGACCTCTCTTCCCCAAAGAATATGAGGTATTATTATTTCATGTCTGTAAAGTTCTGTACATGCATCATTTCTGTTTTCGCTATAGTTCTGAAAACATATCTTAGTTACTCCTAACTTTGGGCTAGGGACAAAGCGTGGAGACTTCAGGTCTGGTTCAGTGACTCAGCTGAGCTAATCTAATTGCTGCTCAGAGAGGCATCCTAGTCCCTCCTCCTCCTCCTCCCCATTTCCCTCATGTTCCTGGCTGCATAGTCTAGTCCCCTCCTGTACATAATTTGTGTCTCACTGCCTCGTGAGCTGACTTGACTCACTAACAGAGCAGGTAACTGTTCACTTTTTCTTTGCTGAGTTAATTTTCAGGCAGGTTAGAAAGTCAGAGTGCCCCAAGATACAGCTGGACACACTGCTAAAGCTGTTGCAGGGAGAGTGTTGCAGGGCCAGGCTCAGCTGTATCACATATCTGCATCTTAAGGATGCAATTTGATATTATAGATAAGGTAATCTAAAAGGAAACATTCCTGGCCCCATTTTCACCCCAGCCATATGCTTGCACTGCTTCCTTTACATCGGCTCTGGTAATTATATAGCCACAGGGTGTCCCAGTTCAACTGGCTGATCTGGCAGAAAGCTAGCTCTACAGAAACGATCTTTCAGCCACCTTAAGTGATTCACCTTTGGTTGCTCATCACTAGATCTGCCTTAAACTGAATTTTGGGGTATGTAAGGAGCCCGCATCATTCCCTTTAGTCTGGAAACAGTTGCTACTGACAGCAAGTGCAATTCTACCTTTTGCATGCAGGGGTCTGTTGCTTTGAAACTATAGAATTTCTGATAGGAAGAAAGACTGTGAAAGAGTAATAGCTAAAAAGTACTAAGTGAAATTAAGCTAATGAAGTAAATGCAGGTTACATGACATTCACACTGTCCTTTGTTTTCTGATTAAATCCCATAGGAGGCACTTGCAGGGAATAAAGCCATGTCTTTCCAAGAGATTTTCATATGACATTCAGACAGCAGAAAGAGTTTGCATATAGTTTTTCAGCCTCTGAAGTTTCAAATATCCTAATCATTTTGCTGGGAGTGAAAAGTTGGGCATTTCTGGTAGATATATGTGTGTGTGTGTGAGTGTGTGTACACAGGCATACCTACATATATACATACATACATACATGCACATCTTCAGAACAGAACAAGAATTGACCCAGAAAGCTTCGATTCAATAAAAAGTAAAAGCCTAGGTGCTTTGGGATCAGGAGGTTTTGTACTTTATAGTGATCAGTTGCCAGCTGCAAAATTCAAAGCTAGTTTTAAATTTGCCTAAACTTCAAGGATCTTCAGGCTAACCGAGTTAATTGCATCCCATCCACTATAAAATATGAATCAAAGTGTGTCTGTGTTCCACAGTACTTTTCCCTAGAAAAATCTCTGCATCAGAAAAAATTTGCTTCCTGTATATATTAAAATGTGATTATTTCACTTTGCATTCCTATATTCCTGAAGAAAACTATATTCCTAGTCTCATTTTAGCTGAGAATTAAGCCTGATGAAAATTAATTAGTAGATGTTAAATTAAAGCAAGCGACATAAAGGATAGTAAAAATAAACCTCGAATAAATGTATCCACTCCTATCCAATTAAATTGCTGAAATGTTTGAATTATTGCTTAGAACATGATGGCAACATGCTTGGTCTCATCTTCATTGCTGTGTGAGCACATCACAAAATTGCACTTCACTGGTGACAGTTCAGAAGCGGAACAGCAGAAGACTTCAAGGGCCAGGAGCGAAATGCCCTGGCACAACCATGTGGAGAAGCTTGGCACAGTATCTACCTCTGTGGTCAGGTTCAAGTCAGGACCATGAGGAGCCCGCAGTGCTGGGAGGTGCTGAGCCCACACTCTTCTCATTGACTTCAGCCAGAAACCGTTTTGTACAACCTCAAGTTGTATTAGGCTGTTAGCCCTTATTTTCCTAATTACTTAATTCATTATGAGAATTTAAAATGAAAATCTAAATCAATCAGTATGAACTGCCTTGGCACCCAAGCTAATGAAATGCAAAGCTGGTTCATTAGGAATTATTGTTCTGTTTGACTGATTTTATCACCTTCTGTCATTAGCTTTGGTTGTCTATGAAAATATAGTACATTTCTGTTATCTTTCACAGGGCACAAATTAATCTCCTCTTTTCCAGCTAGAGGCTCAGGAAACTTTCAAGTGTTGTTCAAATATACTTTAAAAATATACTTTAACATATAAATATTTCTTTCTGATTTCCTATGATGAAGTTGAGCAACTGAGAAACATTACAAGATGACATACATTTGAACATGTCCTTTAGGCAGTGAAATTATCCTGCAGAGTACTGAGCCTACAGTGGAAGCCAAAAGTATTTTTTCATTTGTGCCATTAATCAAAAAGAAAATATTTCAAGTACTACTCACAGACATTTTACTGCATCAGCATGCAGTGAGTTTATTAGGTCACATCACAAACCAGAGGCAGAAAAATGGTATAATATAAAAATAGAGTATAGCTTTGTGGATAAGAGAGGAGCCTAGAGTAATTCAATGATTTAAACAAGAGGAAGTATGTAAACAGAAAAAGCTTTTCCGTGTATATGTATTCTAAAGAATTTGTAAAATATGTTGTCCTGTTTGCTTTTTACTTTTTGCAGATATTTCTTAGGCATAGTTGCCCATTAAAGACAAATATATTTATTTTCTTTTTCCCTTTTATCACTTCCTAGATTCCCCCTGCAATTTTCAAGGATAGTGTGTCTTTTCTTCTCAGATACCACTTCTAGTTTCTCTCTTTATTAACCTCATACCAACTTTTCACTCTCATTTGGAAACAGTTGCCTCTAAAGAAGCTAATCATATACTCAGGCAATGATTGTGGCAAATTGTTGCTTACTTGTGATACTTCAGATTAGACAGAGCAATAAAAATGCAAAAATGCTCTGGAATTTTTGTCCACATATCAGAAATGATTCCCAACACTGTATTGCCTATTGCTTCTTTGTCACATTCTTTGTCCATTCATGCCACCAGTCATCAAGAGGAAAAAAATAGCTTAGTTAGCTTTAAGATGAAGCTTAATCAGTTTAAAAGTGGAATTGTAACTGGAATTATCCTTGCCTGAGACTGGAGTCGAGGGATTGGATTCAGTGACTTGGGAACAATTTTTCTGACTGATATCATAGAGGTTACTTTCCAATGTAAACATCTAGTGTGTAGCATGTTGTATATCTGTCCATAATGTATGAAAGGCAGAACAAGGAAAAGAAAATGCTCCAATTCTTTTCTAGTCTTTCTCTATGCAGTTTCTAATCTTTGTATCAAGTTCAGGCCAAGTGATCTCATTATATGAATACTGAATTTGGCTCTTTGTAGCCTCCCTGTATGAGATTCTGAAGAAATTCCAGAAATATTTTGAAGTTGCACTAAGGTTACGTAGAAGGAAAAAAAAGTCTAATAAGCTAGACATGGCCTCTTGCATTGGGTTGTTATTTACACCAACCATTCTAACAGGCAGATTGTTTCACATAATAGACCTGTGTCACTTGCAGGGCTGCACAGAGCATTTAGATATGTGGTACACCAAAAAGGTAAGAGAATTAAGTGTCATCTTTTCTAATCCAATGACTGGATTATATATTCCAGTGTATCGATTAAGAAGAAGTTTCTTAGGCTTTGATACTATCAGAAAAGTTACCATGTTGTAATACAGATTAAAATGTGTCCAATTCTATGGCTTCAAACTCTCTGAAATGAGTTTATTTTAGGAATTTGCACCAGGTGGATTTTAAGTTCATTTTACTGGCAAAACTGATATAGGGTAGCCAAGGCCTATCTATTTGCATCTTGTTATGTCATAGCGTTTGAAATGCAAATAATGTAGTGCAGGCGTTTCCAGAGTTCTGAATACTTTCTGACACTACGAGCGAAATGAAAAGCAAGCACTGATTCTGGGATATGGAAAAAGCATCTTCACTGTAGACACAAGAGCCCACCAAGTGGATACTTTTGATATTGCAGGTGAAAGGTTTTGTGAACTGGAAATACACCTTCCAGGGAGCACCTTGCTGCTTTTCTCCATGCACATAAGCACATCTGAATTTAAAGCATGTTTCTTACTGTTTTAATTTGGGGTTTTTTTGGCTCAAGGTCTGTGTACTTTAGTACTCTATGCTTTAAAATTATATGAAATGTAGACATCACGTCTGCCACATCATATCATAGCTCATTCACAAGTAGGTTTGTCTGTTTCTTGATTTCTCTCCTATAAATACAAATCTGAAAAGAAAAAAAAAGGATTGAGCAGGATCATGGATGACTTTGAGTAACAGTTCCATAAAACTTAATTACTTTTGGTTATTTCCTTGAAGCTGTTCTTTGCAGTTTCTTTGTGAATGAAAAATGGCTGGGCATGGAGCAAACTACAAAATGATCTGTTAGTGAGATTCAATTTTCTGTCAGTCTTAGTAAGTAATTAGCTTTTCTTTGGGTAATGTATTGTTACTTTGCATGCATCCAATGTTGTGTGACATTTGCTTAGGGAACAGTAGCCAACTTGTTCGCTGTACTGCTTACAACAAATAGATCATAATTATATCAAGGTTAAATATCCATTAGTGCTAGTGACTCCTGTATGTTGCTCCTGAGGAAGACGTCTGCACAAGTGATCCCATCTGGGTGTCTGAGCAACGGCAGGACATTCCTGCTGTGATATGAAAATGTCCTCCAGGGATCTGAGTGCTTCTGGTGGCCCTGTGTATAAGGGGGTAATGCTACACAGACATCAGTGGCCAACATAATAATCAAGGAATGCCATGTAGCTGCCTCCCGCTCCAAGCAGCATTCCTTATACTGAGAAGCCTCAGAAGTGGATTCCCATAGCTTCTTACACAGACACAAACCTTGCACCCCTGTTTGCAATGCACAGAGTTTCCACTTCCTCATGCAAGAAGACTGGACAGAGAGAATTTGCTTCTCACCACAGAACCAAGCTGCTATGTATGCTTTACTCTGTAGGTGGGTCTTTCAGAGGTTTTAATATTCCTCTCCATCTCTTCCTATGCTATTTTTAAATCTGGTGTTGAGTCAGCTTGCTTAAAGCCACAGTGGAATATGCTTTCATTTTTAAATATGGCTGCTTTCTACAGGAGTTGTGTCACTCTACTTTTTCAGGCCAGATGTTAAGAAATTTAGCAGTAGTGTTAAGGCCTCTCTGAGCAGAGAATGGTCAAGCATGTTTGTACTGGAAAATTCTAGAAACCGCTAGGTTCTCACCACCTGGCAACACAAAGTGCTTGTTTATCTGTAATGACTTTGTAACCACAAGGTAAGAAGAAAACTAACCCTGCCCAGGGACAGTGAAGATACCCAGTGGAGAGTGAGAAGACCCCAGACCTAAACATTTCTATTGGATCGGATGATCGCGTGAGGGATGGGTAACTGAGACTGTAGGGGTAGAAATACCCAAGGAACTTTCCATTCGGGGTCCCTCTTCCGAGGCACCAAACTTGAGCTGCTCGTGACACTGAAATAAAGAGTTAAACAGAGACTTCTCGACTCAGCATGTTAAGACTCTTGGAGACCCAGTGAGTATACGATATTTTCGTATCACCAGATGACCCCTTTTAAGAAGTAAAACAATTTCATTCTCCATTAAGTCTTGTATGAAGTTAAGAGTTTAAAATGAATAATGTTCCAGCAACATATTGACTTAACGTTTTTTTTCTGAGAGTGTGAGAAATACTAACAGCCCTCTAAAGGCTGTGTGATGTTTTCTCTGTGCTCAACTGCAATACTGTTTTCAGCTCTTTCTGTCAGGCCACATTGTCTTTTGTGAGCTGTTTTTTGATGAGAAACTAAAGTGACTGAGAAATACTTTATAAGACAATAACATATCTTTTGAACAAATCTCATTTGTTGTGGGCCAGAGCCAATGGCCACTGCAGTCAGTGGAAGTCATCCCCCAGTTTTAAGTTTTGGCATTATGAATATCTTTCAACTTCGAGAAAGGCATGCAGGTGTGTGTGTGTAATTAGAAAAATCCCTACATAACTCAGCTACCCAGTTGTCACTTGTCTGCATTTGTGCAATGGATAATCAAAATTCTGTCCCTTTCCTTAAAAGCAGAACTTCATATCAGCTTGAAAAATGCCTTTGTTTGTGTAATGAAGCTTTCACTTTAGAACTTCTTATGATTAAATTGGCATTACTCTTTTTGGTTGTTTCTGAGGTGACACGTGTCATCCTATTTCTGTGTTCTGCCATTTTTAATTCAGTATGATCCCATGTTCTTTCCCAACTTATATATTTTTTTCTAGTTCTCCTTATTCTTCAATGATTTACCCTGTCTTTCATTCTAAGCCCTTAGTTATCTACTACCAACAGCACTAGTCAGTCATCTCTCTCCTCAGAGGACTGTGTGTCTTGTAGAAGGAAGTCCTTAGTGAGAGGCTTCTTCTGGCAAAACGAGGCCTGATTCTGACCAAGTATCAGTAGAATTACTTTTAAGTTACACTAAGGTATATGAAAGGAGGAACGCACAGAGATGCCATTACTAGATAATATCTAATATTCCTTGTTTTAGCAACTCCCAGATTCCTGTCTATATCTAAATTGCTCTTTCAGCCCATTCTGTACAAAGAAACACATGTCCTTACTAAAGGAACTCAAAGAAAGCCTCCCAAAATGGAAAACAGGGACTGCATTATTCTGGATGTGATCCTCAAACAGGGGAGAGGGGAGATCCACCAAAGGATGGGGACAGGAACCACCGTGAGCCCACACCAGGCACTGAAGAACACTCCTGCAGAGCTGCAACGCTGCAGGAAAATTCCATCTGGGGAAGCACTTAAACTCCATTTCCTTTATGAGAGCATGTAACGCCGGCCAAGTCTCTTTAATATTTCTCTTTCACTTTGGCAAATCAACAACTTATAAAAGACCGAAATAAAGTCTCCCAACACTCCAAAATATATTCAAGGAGAAATTGAAAATGACATCTGTTCATGCACACAGCATGTCCCACACAGTTTCAGTGTGGATAAACTGGGCATGGTGTTGGATGAAAAGTTGGGACAAAATAAAGGGTAGATGAGATTAAGTTGCAAAGGGGTAAAGGTTTTGGCATTTGGGCTATATGGTCATTCCAAAGAGAAGTTTTGGACTGAAGCAGTCTCCAAGGGCTGTGGTTCTCATTTGCAGTCAGACCACAGCTAGCTGGGCTATTGACCCTTTGCTTGCTTGACTATTACACTCATTTGTTACAAGACACACATCCCACCACTCCCATTTGAGCCATTGCCTTGTTTTATTAATGCAGAGTATCAAGACAAGCAGGCAGAAGCACAAAGTGCTTTAGTGACCCTTAGGCAGAGAAATAACTCCTGAACAAAGGGACATAGGTGCATTTTTTACTCCTTTTAGAGTGCTGGCACAGCTGGCCTAACACTTCAGCAAAACAAGGAATCATTTGGCATGCCTGCTCAATGACTTTCCAAGATATGTTGGCTCTGTAATTTGTGAACCAGTCCTCCAAGCTCCTGGGAAAGAACAATTTACTCTAAGCCTTTCCCATCCTCCTTTAATCTGTGCTTCAAAATGAGAAGAGGGAGCAGCACCTGCCCTGTCTGAGACTAAGATCTCCAAAGCAGAAAGGCTGCCTGTGCCTAGGCAACATTAGGGCAGTGTAATTTGGAGTATGCTGCCAAAAGCACATTAATACTTGGGCAACCTGGCACATGAAATTTAAGAGAGTTCCCTTCTGTCTTGCTCTCTACCACCCTCTCCTAATTTGAGACAGTCTCTCCAGCCCTCTAGACAGGTTAGCCAGTTGTCGGGTTTATTTTGGGTTCTTAATAGCTAACTTCATTTCCATTATGGCCCTCTGGCATCCTGACAAGAGGACACCAAAACCACACGTTGCAATATAGTGTACAGACTCAGCAAAATAGCACTCACAGGGAGGGGCAAAGCTACCTTATATAAAGGCAGGAAAAAAGGAATGAAGAGTTGGCCAGCAGCGCACAACAAGACCCTTGCACTCTAATTTGTGCTATCCTGGTTTGCATATAACATTAGCACCTGAGAAACCTCGAGATCCATGGTGTCCCAAATAGGCTTACTTAGCAGCTACTGACTACTACTTAGAGTAATCAAGTTTTGGTACTTTGTGAGGGCAAGAAGAGTCTACCAAGCCTTGGAGGAGAAAGGGCTGCTTGGACTCAGAAGGATGTGAAGTAGCAACAAGCTATTGAGTGTGCTTTTTAACAGCAAAGTTATAACCTCATTGATAAAGGGGCTATCAGAGTTGCAGAAAGGTTTGGCCCAGTAACTGCTGAGCCAGGATGGCTGGGAACAGAAGAGGTTTGTAAGAATCAATGAGGAAGGAGAAGAACCCTAAGAGTCCTGGGCATGTTTACAACATACAGTGGGGCATAGCGCAGAGATCCTTAAGGTAGTGCCAATCAAGCCAAAAAGTCAACCTAGCACAGCAGCACAGAGCCACCCTGACATAGCACTGTGCCCAGGTATGCTCATTTACCTGCCATTCAGCGATCTGACCCTGCCAGGCTCACAGGGGGTCAGGGCAGATGTCTCTGTACTGAATTGCATGGAGCCACAGATTTGATTTGCTTTAGTTTAGTGCTATTCCTCTAAATGAATTTGGCCTCTGAGGCCACATTCCTTGAAAAGCCATAGGCAGTAGGTAAGGCTTGCAGTGATGGACTGTCAACAGCAAGGCAATTTCCAGATGTAAGCAGGTCTGTTCACCTTTAGTCAACAAAGACAAACCTGACCAAAATGGGCGTAACTCCATTATTGGATCTGGCTCATAAGCTTTACCTCCTTCTGCTGGATCCAACACAAATAGCAGCCTGC
Organism: Apteryx mantelli; assembly: GCF_036417845.1. Classification (NCBI taxonomy): domain Eukaryota; kingdom Metazoa; phylum Chordata; class Aves; order Apterygiformes; family Apterygidae; genus Apteryx; species Apteryx mantelli. Next base: position 63,824,065 of record NC_089979.1, read on the forward strand.
TCTATTCCCAGAGCAGATTTCATACTTGACCAAATATAAAGGTTGTCATCAAAAGGCAGAGAGAGAAGTCAAGTCACCCTGAAAGCACAGGCATTTATTCACTGCCAAATAGCTAGCTGAGCAGGACAACAGAACTTAATTATATGGGCCTCCATCCCACAAGAAGGTTCTGCATGGAAAAGTAAGCTGCCTCCATGCACCTTATTTTATAATTATGGCCATTACAAGTGGAGAATCTGCCTAAAATGGGAAAGAAAAGTGAAGACAACGCGGAGAATGGTATTCTGGAATAACCCCATCATTCAAATTGAGAAGGGAAAAATCTGAGAAAGGAAAATTATCATCTTGTCAACTCCTGAGAAGAGCTTTATCCAAAGTCTGGTAATGTGAGGAGCTTTTCTTGAAGCTCCTAAATGCCAGAACTGTATTTCACATTTCCTGCGTGGCTCAAAGAGTTCCTAGTGCTAATGGCTGCAAAACAGTTAGAAAAGGTGAATGCAGACAATGTCATTGATCTCAGAAGACACCTAGAAAGAGACAGAAAGATAGAAAAAATATGACCTGAGGGGACCTCAAGAGCTCATTTAATCCATCCCAATACCCAAGATAGGATCAACTAAACCTACGTTACGCTGATGTTTTCTTCCGTAATTTGTGTTTCTAACAAGACTTACAACATTTGAAAGAGCACAATTTCCCCAAGTATTTTATTTCAGTGCTTCATTATCCTTACTGTTAGAAAATGTTCCTGGATTTCCAGTTTCAGGGTTTTTTTGGTGTAATGTAACCTATTCTTCTTGTTCTATCTGCTATGGAGAAATGATCCCCTTTCCTCTCTGCAACAGCTCTTTATGAATTTAAAATGGATTATATTTAAATGTAAAAACATTTGTTTAGTCTCATGCTTTCACTTGGGATTCTACCTTTACCTCAAGTTTTCCTTCAAGTATCAGTGCCAACAAGCCCTCCCCCATAGGAGTGAGATATTAGAAACATTGACAAACTGGAAGCAGTGCTGTAAGAGTGCCACCGAGATGGATATGTGATGGATATCGAGCGCATGAGGTATGGGGAAAGGCTGAGAGAGCTTGGTTTGTTTGGCCTGAAGAAGGGAAGCCTAAGTGGGAACCAATGGCTGTCTACTACTAAGGGAAGAGTATAGAGAAGGAGACAAATGACTTTAAGAGTTTCACAGCAAAATGACAAGTGGCAACGGTCACAAGTTGCAGCAAGAGAATTTCTGACTAGATATAAGGAAAAATTGTCAGAATGAAAGTGGCTGAGCACTGGGACAGGTTGCCTCAGAGGCTGTGGAATTTCCACCCTTGGAGATATTTGTCAGGGAGCAGCGAGGGCTGGCTGCTCCCCAAGGGAAGGTGAGCTGCCAGCCGAGGGTGACCATCACGCAGGCAGTGCCCTCACCGACAGGGCGCAGTCCCACAGTGCCTGAACACAGCAGAGCCGGGTGCTGCTGACAGGGTCCATCAACAGCCCGGACAAGGCAAGCGATGAAGCAGGTCCAGGGTCTAACCAGGGAGTCCCAACAGGAGCAAAAGGGGACGGGGCCAGAGGCAGGGCTGGAGACAAACTACCATCTGTGTATGTGGGTGTCAGACCCCCGCGGGCCCCTCCAGCCCTGCTGGTCCCTGCCACCCCTGGCTCCCCCTGCTCAGCCCCGGCCCCATCTCAGCCCAGCCCGGGGCCGCCAGCTGCTGCCCCGTGATGCCGCAGTGGTGCTGGCTCCAGCTCCGCCGTGGTCCTGCCCCTGCCCACCCATGGGCACCCCAGGCCCCACCTTGGCCCTGATCCCGACCCACGGGCACCTGCCTGGCCCAGCTTCAGCCAGGCCCCAGCCCCGCAGTGGTGCCTGATGCCCCCCCTCCTTCCAGTTTGTCAATGTTTCTAATATCTCTCTTGTATAGGGGAGGGAACAGAAATGCATTTGGAAGAAAATTTGATGTGTCTCAGATGGTTATGGACTCCATCCCACAGAGCGATATGTCAATGTGCACATCTCTAGAGGATACAAAAATCAGCAAGGCCTGCTGTAAATCTTACAGATATGTAACAAATCCACCAAGCTAGCTATGTGAATTTAATAATAGAGCCTGGTGACATCTTAAAGGCTTTCAGACTCCAGAAGAGTGCAAGAGAAGTATGTTTTTTAACACAGGTATACTGAGGTATTCCCAGGCATCATGGTCCCAAAAGAAGACGGTAAACATGTACTTTTCAAAGTTACCTTTACCTCATAAATATGCTCTGTGCACTTAAATTGATTTGATGAAATCTGTGGTACAGATTGGATGTATGAAATAGCCAGCTGTCTTGTAAAGCAGCTGGGAAAAACAGAGAAGCAAAATCTCGGTGAACACTCTGTACGTGCCAGCCAGGCTAGTACACATCCAAGTGTGCAATCTGCAGCATTTTAACATACTCTGCCTTCTTGTGCATTTGAAAATATGAAAGAAGAACCTGCAAAAAAGTACTGTCTTGAAGCTTTCAAGTCATTACCTATATTAGCGTACTTAAGTAATGCTAGTGTAGTCAAAATGTCCATATAGATGCACATATATGTATGTGATATATATAGGACACAAGTTTCTCTGGGCTGAAGGGATTAAAGCAAGCAGTGAGGAATTCCATAAATGTCAGTTACAACCTGCCTGTGCTAGGGCTTTAAATTTACTGTCACTGGTGCAAAAACTATTGTGTGCAGAAAAGCAAACAAATCCAACAAAGCTGCAGTGTTCTGCAAGTGTGTATATGACATAATCCTTCCTCTCAGTCTAACAGTCCATCTCATGGAGTGACAGACAGTGCCTGATAGAGGAAGCTGGGCTTGAGAGCCACCTAAGCAGAACAATATGAGATAAAAAAGAAAATGGAAAGACAGAGAGGTAAATAGCAAGATTAAATACAGAGGCTGAAGACAGCTAGTTTGCAGCTTTTCATGCTTTTTTTCTTTTTCTCAAAGTGCAGTAAAGCAATTGTGGTGTATTTATCTTACTTAGGAGAAAGGACAAAAAAATTGGGAAATGTGAAGTTTTTAGGTGCCATACATCTGTATACAAAGATATAACCGCATCTTGAAATTAATTTCAAAAGAGAAATGAGAGTGAGATTTCATGTTTACTGTAGCATCCATAAACCCTTCTGGTCCATTTCATGTTTCTGCATGAAATTTTTCAGTTGAAGACCACCACAGCTATTGAGCTTATGGTATCTCTGTTGGCCTCCCTCAGCCAACAGCTCTCGGTCTGTAGCCATCCCACAAGGCTGAGACACACAGTTCGGTTCTCAGGCCAGCGTTTCTCAGGTTTCAGTCCCCTCGCCCTACGTGTAATCATTTTGGCTCATCTCATACAGACTACAGCCCTGCGATTCAAGAAGTGTCAGTGAACCAGCGTTCTTCTAGAAGCAAAACTTGATTTCTTTAGGACAAAACTGTTTCAGAGAGAACATATTACAAAAGGAAACAGAGCACTCTGGATGTTTATATAGCTTCCCTTAGACCAGAGAAGGCCTAGGGTACTTAAATTTTTTTATAAAGTATCTTGCTTTGTCACCCTCTGTCTTTAAAGAATTCTGATAAATGTGTCTTTTCCTACCCTTCCTTCCTCCTGTGTTCCCAAAGAATTATTTATATATGTATATATTCTTTTGGCCTCCAAATTACCAGCCTTGTAAAACAAAACCGCATTTTCCTTGAAGACAATTTACAAGGCCCTCAAAGCTGATAGTTATGCCTGTTATCTTTCAAAAGTGTGTTTGTTTTCATTCAGGAAGCCACTATGTGGTTTCGTTGTTTGTTCGTTCATAATCCTTTGTGGATTTTAGATCAATACAGCCATGCAGAAAACTTTTACAATACACAATATTTTCCCTGCATGTTTTCCTAAAGCTCTTTTTGCAGCTTGTTTCCTTGATCTGTGTTTCTGGTTTGTGTGGGGTTTTTTGGATGCAGAAAAAAAATACAAAAAAGTAAGTTCCTTGTAGGAACACAAGAATGGAAGGAGGTCACCGAGAATCATCTCATGTCACGTTACAAAATCCCCTTCATAAACTCACCAAACTGCATTTTAGAAGCAGATTCCTTTTCTTTTGCTTTCCCCACAGAAAGTTTTTCCTAGAATCAGTGTGCTCTAATGCGCGGGAATTTTATTCTGGTTTGTCCATTGTCAGTTGATTCGACCGTTCACTTGTACAACAACACAGGCCAACTGCCAGGACACCGCAGGGGCTCCTGGGGGCTCCTGGCTGCCTGGGCCCGGGCCGTGCTGGGAGCTGTAGCGCAGGTGGGGGCTGAGTGCGAGAGCCGCGGCTGAAGGCAGCTCCCAGGGCCGGGGGCAGCCCTGGCCGCGGCCTCCCTCCCTGTGGGCGGTCTGGGAGCCTCTCCCCACCGTCACCTGCAGGATGGGGGCAGCCCATGGCTGCAATGTCTCTGAGTTGGCCCTGAACCCCAGCAGCCAGACCCCAGGAGGGGGGATGCTCTCAGAGCCCTTATGGCCAGTACTTGTAATTATTTTCTTCCCCCTCAAAGTACTGAATGACTGCAAGTCATGTCATTCCTCCGTCTTCATTGTAGGCAACGTAAGCCAAATTCATATGCTCACAGACTCTTCATTTCTCTGAGCATCCTAATGGTGCTCATGGAGACCCACTTTCCTAGTTTCAGTTCATCTTTCATGGGTGACTACGGATGTGCCTAGCATTTCACATGACAGAAAACTCACCGCAGCCTTGTACAAGGTTCGAGTACTTACCCATCTCAGTCCTCCAGTCACCACTTGCTGTGTTCCCAAATTACATTCTTCTTTTCTCTGGCAGCTGCTTGTAGCTCATGGATGTCCCATGACCAGCTAGTATACCCTGTTCCTTCTCCTTAGTCATTTCCAACTGATGAGCTCCCAGTTACTGAATTTCAGCCTATTTTCATTTCTGCAGTCATCTAGTTGTCATGTAGTTGTTTTCTCTCTCCTTCTCTGTATTGACTCTAACTCCCAGTTTTACGCCCTCAGCAAATTTTATCAGCACATTCCTAATATTTGTGGTACTGAGAATTATACTACCTAATAGATTTGATAAAGTGGTGGACCTCTTTCAGTAATTCAGGTAACAAATATTTTATTACAGCCTAGGGCCAACTAGCATTTTTACAGTTCTTTTAAACATGCCTATAAAATAATATTAGTTACCAGATTGCTATATCCATACATGGTTAACAGCTATACATATCAGAACTATTCAGTTACTCATGAACAGAAACAGATTCAGCAGCTCCTATCTTATAATGACTTATTTCTTTTAGGTTAGGCATGGAATAATAGCATGCCTTATCTTCTCTGAACTTTTATCTTTCTGCATTTGGGATGATGTTATGCATTTCTGCCACTGTTAGGAGAGATGAAAACACCCCACTGGCTGATCTTATTTTACCTTTGCATCTTATCATTTCTATTACACTTTCCTTACCTAGTCTGAAAACCCCAAGTTTAAGAAGGCCATACGGACGCTCTCGTCTTTGCTTGGAATAATTCAATTCCCAGGCAAACTCTGGCCAAGATCTCTCAGATTCCTTCTCATGCTATTTCTCATATTTCTGTCATACTATGTATGTCCTTGTTCACCACATTTCACCAGGGAGTGGGAAAGTTCATTAACGCTTAACCGCCTCAATGTGGTGCCTACACACAGATGGCTAGATGTAAGGCAAGGTCTGTAGAACTGACCATGCATAATATATTTCTTTCCACAACTATAGTCTGCACTTTATATGCTTTTTTTGCAAAATCATTGCACAGCAGTCACCAATGAAAATATTTAGCAATACAGGCACAAAATACCTGACACCTAGGAGGTGGCTTGAGAAGTTAAATTTACCCTAAGCCAGCTCTGAGTCTATTCCCGAGAAATAACTAATGTCTCCGATGTTTTGTATTTACAGAGAGGATCGCTGTCACCCCGGTCGCTAGGTGGACACCAGATGGCTTTTGCACTGGGGCAGCCAGGGGCTTTTGCTGTCCATCCGACTGGGGGCCAGGAACGAGAGGTACGTGCTCCACTGGCACAGCTGCAGGCCTGCTGGAAGGACGCGCCGGCGCCAGGCCTGCCGCACAGTGAAACAGAAAACGGGCTGACAAACTTTTATATCTGTCCCACTGCTGCTTCGACTGATCTTGATGAACCATGGTGCAGCGCCTGACTTACGTTCAGCGCGACCTGAAACCATAACCCATGAATGAAATGCCTGAGCCAGGAGACATCAGAGTCGGAGCCCTATTTTCCCTCTTCTGCGTGTGCCTCGCCGTGGAGCTCTGAGCCCTGCCCACGGGGCAGGTGACCTTTAGTCCACCCGCAGAACAGAGGTTTCTGTGCTATTTTACCAGAAAGCAGAGGTGAAACACGGCCAGGGCGCCACCATGGTTTAAATGAACCACGGAGGAATGACAGACCGTGGCCCAAGGAAAATTCAGCACCGGAAAACCCTCGCTCTGGGGATTACCACCGGGACGGGATGCCTGCCCGGCGGGGCTGCCCCCTTTCCTGCAGCTTTAGGCACTGCTCTGCGCGACCGCTGCGCTGCGCGGCGCGGCGCCACTCCGCTCCGCCGCCCCGTTCCACCTCTCACCTCCCCCCTCCCCCCTCCCCCGGCAGGAAGCGGCCGCCGCCGCCCCGCCCCCCCGTCGCACGGCAAGCCCCGCCCCCGCGGCCGCGCGAGGCTTCCCCGCGCCTTCCGCCTCTCACGCAGCGGCGCGAGCTGCGGCGGCGACGCGGATTGGCCGCCGCGGCAGGAGGGGCGGGGCGGGTCCGGCCCGGGGATATTTAAGGCCCCGCGGCGGCAGCGCGCGTCGGTTGTGACCGGGAGCTGGGGCTGCGTCGGGACGGTGAGCGGCGGCGGCGGGGACCGGGGGGCCGGCGCCGTGGGGGTGGGGGTGGGGTGGGGGGCTGCTTCCTGCGGCCCGGACCTGGGCCCGGCCTGCCCTGCCCGAGGTGGCAGCGCCCGGAGTCCCCGCGGGTTGTGTCCCTGGCCTGAGAAACTGGCCAGAAACGAGCTCTGGTTTTGGGGAGGGTGAGTAATATCCCAGCCTTGTGCAGTGCATCTGCCTCTCCAGATTTGAAGCTTTCTGGGGCAGACTTTATTCTGTCAGCCCTACAGAGAGACTCAAGTGGCTGAGTGCCCCTTTGATTTTTTTAGGAGAATTTCAGCATGTTTTGGATGATACTTCAAGTAACCCCCAAGCTAAACAAGTAGCTCAACTCTTGTTTGTGTTGGACAGGATGACAGCCTATCTGTTGTGGCCTGTGTTCAATGTCTGCTGTGAAATTCAAGTACCGATGTTGCTGTAGGAGGTGGAAGGGGAGTCTGGTGAAGGGGGGGAGGGACAGATGTGCAGCAGTGGTGCTTCATATGCTGGTTTCCTTCAAAAGCTCCAAATGAATGATGCATAGGAAGATGAGGGTTGCTTTAGGGTAGCCGAGCTTCAGTGAGAGCCTTGTTTTTAACTGAGTTATGTCCATGTGATTCTTCTAAGGATGTTCCATTTTTCTTGGACCATGGCCCATTCTTGATTATTAGAGGATCCTTGAGGCATCTAGCAATTTGGTGTTTATCTGATTCAGCATTCCTTGTAAAGAAAGGAGTTTGATTCAACTGGTGCTTAAAACTAAATATCCAAACTTCAACTTCATGACTACTGTAAATCACCAGTGATGAAACTACATAGAAGCCATCCTCTGCAAGTGAAAGGATTCTTGTATGTCAAACACTAACAATCTGTATATTCTGCTTGCAAGAAAATGCATTCTCTAAGTATTTTGTAGGCCTAGTGTGTTAAGATGTGCTCATATTGCAGTATGCTATGTAGGACAACCTGCGACTTGAAAGTGTTTGTTTCTACTGTGTAAAGTAGTCACCAGTTTAAGAAATCCCAAGGCAAGCACTGGGTCGCATGTTTTAACAAATAACTGTCACAATTGTCTTGTGACTTCCATCTTGAAGTATAAAGAATTAAGGGATCTGGCATAAAGCTGACTAAGACTAATGAATCAGAACAGCTGGTGCTGTTGAACATACTTGTTCAGCATAGGACATTGGTGCTGGGAATTTTGCGCATGGTCCATGAACTTAGATTCCAGAGGTAGATTTGTAAAGCTTGTTTTTGTTTTTTACTCCAAAAACACATATCCTACTTGGAGGAGCCTTATCTTTAGATCTAAACTTGAGAACTAAGCTTAAGCTTGTTGGCTTTCCTGGCTGATTGGACAGTGTCTCTTAAATATAGCACCAAAATTTTGTGCTGGTAAGGAAGAAAGAAAATTGAGGAGAGGAGATCCTGAATGTTTCTCCGAGCTTTTGTTGAAACTAAAACAAAACCAGGAAGTAGTAACACTCAACTAGTCACTGACCACTTGTTTGTGTCTTGATGGGGCTAGTTTCTGTTCCCCTGGCTTCACTCTGACCTTCTTTGGAAGGCTGAGAGGCAGGCTAGGACTTTAAAGGTGCATAAAACAAAGCTTTAACTGCCTGCTTTTTGTGATCTGTAAAGGAGACGAAATATTAATGTAGCACTTCCTTGGACCTAGTCGATAACATTCTATCCTGTGTCAGGCTAGTATTGAACTTTTATAATAAAATGCAGTACTGGCTGAAATATACTTCACTCTAGTAACATTTTTGCCTCTTATTTCACAGTAAAGTGAAGTACACAAGTTGAATGAAACCTTTTTTTAAAGACTGAAGCTTGCGCAGTTGTAACTTCCAAAGTTAGTTGTGGAGGGGAGAACAGTTGTTCTGAGGCTGAATACACTGATTACTCACTGCTGTGATTTCCTAAGAGGGAGTTGCCTCAATTTCAGACTCTTGGTATGCCTTGTGTCATTAACAGTTGAAAGGTGAAAGTCTTTTGCAGTTTCTTGATTATTGTGACTGTATATTTGCTTAAGCCTCTGTGGGCTAAATTATTTTTTCTGTCCCAGAATTTTCAGAAGCACCCTTCTGGTCAGAAGATGTCTGCCCTTGAAACACTCTTTAAATACATTGATGAACACCAAGATCTCTATGTTCAGGTAAGTGTTCTTTCAGAGCTTTGTCCTGCAGTACAGATGGCTATGGCATAATAGAAGTTGACCTGTGGTCAACTTCAAGCTTGTTAATTTACACCTGTATAATATGCTCAAAGACCTGTAATTTTGTGGGGAACTAGTTGTCCCTTTCAAATGAGACAATGGGTGAATCAAGCCAGACCACTCTTATTTTGTTCCTTGAGTTCTGTCATGGTTCTGTTCAGTCAGACTTAAACTTCCATTGTATGTTTTATTAGGAAATGGTCTATTAACATATAGTGAGATCAGTTACTTATTTAGAGATAGACTAAGTCTGACACTAGTAGATCCTGGATGTCAGACTAGATTTGTATTGTCCCCCTCATGAGATAAGGGGGGAAGATGCAAACAAGGCTAGAACAAAAAGCTTTCTCATATGAAACTGTTCATGCTGGGGTGGGGGAGGTGGGGATGCTATCTTCTGCACTTTGCAGTTTAACTCTGCTACTTAATTGTACCTTGTAAAGCAATCCCTTTCACCCAAATCTGAAGAAATTGACTGTAAGCACTGTAAACTACCAGTTCTGAACCATGCCAAATGTTCAGTTTGGCTTCTCTGCCAGTTCCCTTCACTGCTCTCAATGGGGGGCAGAGGTAAGGCCTTTCTGGGAAGCTCAAAGGACACTAGCTGGTTCTGAATGCTTAAAGCATGACAACCAGAAAGGCACAATATGCACAAGCTGCCATGCTCTTAAGCTCACTTTCTGTATCTGTAAACTGTTTTTGTGCTACACTGCAAGGTACAGCTGTATGAAAGTGAGTTTTAGGGAGGGCTTTTGAGTGCAATACCAGTGTTAGAGTTCTTTGGTTAGAGAACAGCTGACTTGCATCAAGTTAAAACTTGTCTTAAAACAGTATTAATGGAGTTGCAAGGTACTGTATTTGTATAGTGCCTTGCATGCCATAATTGTGTAGTAAAAGCTCTAACTTTTCTGTCTTTCTGTAGCGGTTGGCTCAGTGGGTGGCAATCCAGAGTGTGTCAGCATGGCCAGAGAAGAGGGCTGAAATCAGACGCATGATGGAGGTTGCCGCAAAGGATATTGAGCAGCTGGGGGGCACAGCCCAACTCATGGATATTGGGCAGCAACAGGTATGTGAGCATCTGTTAATGTCAACTTAGTAGAAAGTCTCCAGAAGAGACAAGGGTCTTGTGGATGATAGCCTAGAAAGGCAATAGCCTCATGGTGAAGGATAGTGTCTCCTACCACTCAGTCTGAGCTTCCTGTTAAAAACTAACTCTTCATTCTATGTAGTAAATCCATGTTAGTTAAGCATGTCCTATTAGAATTGGGTTAAGTGTATTAAAATATTTTAGGTACTTTTCTAACTGAACACAAACAGGATTCCTGCAAACAAAATTAGCAAATGACATTCTGAACAGCAGCAGGCTGGTGTTGGCCCTTGGATATGCATAGGCTGTCAAATTACTTTTCAGAAGTCTTCCAGGAGAGCATTCTGTCACAAGTTTGCACTACTCTTCTGCCAGGTAGGATTTCACCCTATAAGCATCTATCCCTTTCTTGCTGTTCAGACTGCTTTTCTTCACCTGAGGGAAATGCATGTGTTTGAGAGCAAAAACCTCATCCTAGGGAGCCATTCACCTGATAGGCTCCTTTGAAGTGCCCAGTGACTATGATGCTTCATAGGATAAGGCTCATCCCAAAGTTGTTAGACTAGTATTTAGATAATGACACTCAGAAGGCTCCTGTGGAGTATTTGCTCACTTTGAAAGACGGTAGTTGCATATAGTGTTAATGACTGCTGTTTGAAATCTATATGCATGAGGACTCTCTGAGCAGTTCTTGCATTTGACAACTGGAATATACTTGCTTGTAGCAGTACAGGTTGCAGGAATGTAGTAGCTGACTTCTTGTGCCCTTTTGAGGGGAGGGAACTCTTGAAAATCTGTAGGACAATCCTAGTTCTTCTATTACCAACAGCGTAAAATCCTGTCTAAAGTCTTTCAGAATTCACTGCCTGAGGCAAATTTAGTTCCCTTCATCAGTGTAACTTTGGGGACAACTGATTTTACAAAGCTTATTACAAGTAAAACTTCCATTTAGAAAATGCTCTCCAGGATTAAAGTCAAGACTAGCATATACTTTTAGACTTTAGTATTGGTAAAACTAGTCAGTGTAATATGTGCATTGTCCTTCTTTGGTATAGCATTAATGTAAAGTAATTGGCTAACATATTTGATCCAGCTTAGTTTACTGCTGGGAGGCAATTTGTGCTGAGCACTGATTATTGTAAGTGTAAATACTTGTTATTGCTTTAATCACTTAAAGCTGCTGCTGGCCAAGGATGACAACCTATTGATAAAAATCTGAACTTGGAGCCTGTATGAGCAAAAAAGTTGATGCTGGTGATCCTGGTCTGCTGAAACTGTATCTGGGAGTATGTATTAGTTCACCAGGAAGAAAATACATACTGCCTGAGTGAGCACAGTATGTGGTAATTGCTTATGGGATATTCCAAAAAATCAAATTCAACTCTTGAACTAGGATCAAGCTCTTCAGCCCTCCATTGCCATTTCCTTGACAGCATAGGCTGGTAAAGAGAAACAAGAGAAACATTGACTTTATTTGGATGTAGGCACATGCTTAGACTCAGTCTCCTGACAATGGTATCACTTTGTCTGCAAGGCTATATTGTGGACAAGACCAAAGTGCAATGATGTCAGTGCAGAATAAAATATTAAATTGAGTTCAGCTCTTATGCTTAGGTCAGCATTAGATAAGGCAGTTTGGCATGCAGACAGCTTGCCTTGCTGAATCCTGATGTAGGAATGTTAGTTATAACAGTTCTTGAGTGGCTTGGAACACTTAAGACTTATTACTGAGACTTGTGTTTTACTGGCACAGTGCTGTAATGCTTCATTGGCCCTACTCTGCTTCTGGCAATCAGTTTAAGTAGCTTAGTTTTGTTTAGCTTCTACAAAGGCTACGAAATTAGAGGCATAACGTTGAGTTAATTCATTCATCTGATATGCAAGTGTGGAATGTCACATTTTTAACTTCTCTCCTATTTTTAGCTGCCTGATGGATCAGAGATCCCTCTACCTCCAATTGTTCTGGGAAAACTTGGCTCAGATCCATGCAAAAAAACAGTGTGTGTATATGGCCACCTAGATGTTCAGCCAGCAGCACTAGAAGATGGCTGGGATAGTGAGCCCTTCACGCTGGTGGAAAGAGATGGTAAGAGCTGTGGACTTCCCAGGAATTGAACACTTTAACAAGTGTGGTATTTTTCAACTGTTGTAAGGCTCTACTTTTGATAGAAGGGGAGAAGGAGAGTAAAGACAGAAGTGGGCTTTTGTTAAGTATTGTTGAAGTAAATGATGCAGGGGGAGCAAAATGGTAAATAAGGAGAGCTGTCAAATCTCAGCTGTTCTTAAGGCTTTTGTTTCCTTTTCTGACAGTGCAGGCTGTACTTGTATGTTGTCTTCCTTGTAGCTACAGCAGAGTCTTAACTGCTGGCTTCCATGGTAACAGTTTGTTGCCAGCCAGCTTCCTGGAAGAGCAGTTTCTTGTGCTGCTCAAAACTTGCAGCCCATGAGGTGGCTCTGTATCATCAGACTACTGGGTTTTCAAACCACTACATAGGCAAGCACTCCACACAGCTTCCTTAGGCCTAGGGACAGGAGTGGCACAGCAGTCTCTTGGCATTGCCTAGGGTCTGCATGCTATACTACTGTGAATGCTGCAGAAGCTGTGCTGTGCAGAGTTAGTGCCTGGAGAAATGTCCCTCTGGCAGAAATGAGGTTGAAAAAAAAATCATGCAGTCACTCTTGTTGAAGCAGCATGCTGCCAGCAGCCACTGAGGGGACTAAAACTCTTTTGTCTTCTGTGTCTTGGTTGGTCAGCCTTAAGAGTCAAAGGTCATATGAATAAAAGGACATTAACCATTCTTGTTGCATAAGCATCAGAGTTGATCATTGCCAAGAAAAGTATCTGATAACTAGTAGTCTCACCTGGGACCTTGGTCATAGGCAGCAGAATAAGTTATGAAGTCTGATTATCTCATCTGATAGCAAGAGCTAAGCTTGCCTCTGGCTGTGACTTATCTCTGTGTAGTCTGGCAGTGTAGGAGACATATTTACCCGATGGCTCCTTGCAAGCTATCTGACTTGGTCTGTCACTGTACTTGTATCCAGTGCCTAGGGGTTGTAGCCACAGCTCTAATTAGCAGAAATACCTGCCTTTATACTGTGATCCCATGTGCTACATTTCCTGGAACTTCCCTGTTGCCTGTCAAACTTGTTTGTGACTAGAGCACTTTCCAGGGAGGTTCGCTTTTATTTGGAAAAATCCAGGGAAGTGTTTGGCTGCTAGCTACTGGAGTCATGTTGTTCAAGCAAAGAATTACTGACTTAAAGTTATACTGGATAGGCTTCTATTAAATGGTGGTGGTCTGTTTCTATATGCTTACTGATACCTTTGTAGAAAATGGTGTTGTTGTGAAGGACATTGCAATGACTTAGCGGAAAGCCAGTTGCATCTCTTCTGCCAGACTTTTTCCAGCTCCCACTGAGGGAGCAGCTGGGTAGAGGAGGAGCTCTCAACTGTTGCAGCCCTGTACCTATTGCATGTGCATTTGAAGTGGGATGCAAAACTGCTGCTTCAGAAGAACTGGAGATGAAAGTTGGCATAAGCAAGGTTAAAAAGCTTATCCAAAAGGATATTTTGTCTACTGTAGGCAAGAAATGTGACAAGCTTCATCCTATATTTTCCCCACTGGTTAATTCTCTTGTTTCACAGGAAAACTATATGGGCGAGGCTCAACAGATGATAAGGGTCCAGTGCTTGCATGGCTGAACGCATTGGAGGCTTATCAAAAAACTAACCAGGTATGTGCCCAAAATGCATCCTGCTTTATGTACAGCTGAGTCTAGCAATAATTGTTATCCAAGCCACAAACCCATGTGAGGTAAGTGTGCTTATTCAGCTGATCAGAGAAATGGTGCAATAGTCTAAACTTGCTGACTTCCCAGTAGGGATGAGCTGACTTGCTGACAAGTTAGTCTTGCAGATAGCTGGATTGCACTTTAAACATTTTTGTTACAATGCAGTGTGTAGAGAGGAAAATGCATATGTGTGCATCTGACACAGAAGGAATAATCAAATATGATCATTCTTATGCAGGGATGTCAAATTAGCTTGGCCTTTAGCAAAACTTAGTGTCTCACTGACACTGAATCCGGAGAAGAGAGAACTTGGTAACACTAAACCAGGAGCTTTCTTCTTTTTGCTCAAGAATAAGTGTCATTAGCAATAGCTCAGGATGCCCGCTTTATCTTTAAGAAGACTTGTTGTTAATTATGAAAAGAATTTGTAATTCTTGACTGCTGCCTAGGCATGGAGTATGTAGACTAGATGGACAGGTTAACTCTATGAATCACCTATTGTGGCATGCAACTTCTCTTGTGGTTAATGTTAGCTTTGCTAACCCTTTTTCTAGCAACTGAGATCTCTGCTTCTGCACAGTGAAGTGGTTTGGGAAACGGCAGTTTTAGAGCTTAGCTGAAAGACTTTTGACAAAATTCAAACCTTTCAAGAAAAGGTAGCATAAGTGCCCTCAATTTAAGCACAGTCCACACTTTCTAAAACCTGCTTTGGGTACAATTAACAAATCCCACCATTATGGAACTAATTTGACTGTGCCCACTGTTCCACACTGTATGTGACAGGGATCAAAATAAATTACTGATAGCTGAAGAAGTCCAATGTTTTCCACATGCTTAATCTGTTCTTGTTTCATTTGCATAGGAGATTCCAGTAAACATTAAGTTCTGCCTGGAAGGCATGGAGGAATCTGGATCTGAAGGCCTTGATGAACTGATTTTTGCTCAGCAAGATACTTTCTTCAAAGATGTGGATTATGTTTGCATTTCTGACAACTACTGGTTAGGCAAGAATAAGCCTTGTATCACCTATGGTTTGAGGGGTATCTGCTACTACTTCATAGAGGCAAGTCCCAAAATACGCTGTCAAACCAGTGTTACTGAGCTGAATTTTCTAATAGTGTAAATGAGTAGTTGCTCCAGCTTTTTCATGCCAGTAGCTTTTTTAGAGAAGGCAGACTAGACCACTTAAGTAGAACAATTTCTAATGTAATTGTCTGAAGATCTTCCTCTTGCTATCCTGTATGATAGCTGTGGGGGAGGGATAGCTTTCAACTTATCAGCAAAATAAGCCAGCAGCCTTGCTGGAGGATTATTTTGTGGTGTAGATATCTTCATGCAGATACTTCCTTGAATGGAGAAAGATATGTGACCATTAAAGTTTCCAAGGTTGGGACAATTGATACTAAGTGGCTTACACTCTTTAGAGCAATCAAAAGTACTTCTGCCCTAATGTACTGCAACTAAATGCTCTGGTTTCAAAACAGACATTCTCAGAATATGTGCAGCAAAAAGATAGGATAGCAAAAGTCTGTTCTGTGCAATCGTCAGTGTCTTCATGCTAAAATGTAACCTGAATCTCTTAATTCATTTCAACCCAGGTGGAGTGTAGTGAAAAAGACCTTCACTCTGGAGTTTATGGTGGCTCAGTGCATGAGGCGATGACAGATCTCATTACTCTGATGGGTAAGAGAAAGCAGGTTTCACTGAATGCATCTAAAATAGGAGCAAGACCCATTAAAGGGTGAGTTTGTTTCCAGTGAGGGGCTCTTAACTGCTTACACTAGCAAAGTAATAACAGATGAAATGGAGCTTCCCAGGTATGTGTAAAACAGGAAGATCTTAGATAACTTCTTGGCAAGACCTTTCTCATTTCTTTATGCATCTATTTTTAGCTTCCCCTAAAAACCTTGTTACAAATTCATAATTGCTAACTAAAGCAACTGTTTTCTCCAAACTGACACAGATACTATACTGAACTCCTGGGAAAAGTCTGCTGTCAGTCAGACACAACTAGTGATAGAATTAAATACAGGTGAAAAGTGCAGATTCTGGATAGCTGCAGGAACAAGTCACTCCATGATTAACACTAACCTGCAAAATTCCATAAGTTCCTTCCATGCCTAGTGGAAAAGGCTCTTGAAGGTGCCTTCCTTGCTTACAGGGAATTATCAAAAGGCAAACTAAAACTTCCACTTCATGTGGGAAGTGTTCCAAATAATGGCATCTTATTTCATGTGATTGGTTGCTGATCTTAGGTGCTCTTTGTTTGGCAGGTTCCCTTATAGACAAGAAAGGGAAAATTCTCATCCCAGGTATTAATGAAGCAGTAGCACCTGTTACTAATGAGGAGCTGGCACTGTATGAGAAGATTGATTTTGACCTGGAGGAATATGCAAAAGATATAGGAGCAACAAAACTATTGCATGATACAAAGGTATGATACTGTACTCCTCCCTGTATACCCTGGTTTAGCTGTGTTAGTCCAAGCTATGTGTATTTGTAGATGGTAGTGAGCTTTTTTGCATGTTCCTGTAGGTATCAAGTAATTCAGTAGGCAGAGAATTCATCTGTCTCCAAATCTGACATAGCCTTGAAGATAACTTCACCTACCCTACATTTGACCTCATACTTAACAGCACTTCTTCTGTGAAGTGTTATGGGATTGGAAACCTAGTCTAGGTTATCCCATATTTAAAATGTGTGGTCTAGGCCTTAACCTTTAAAGCTGCTCCCTAGTCTATAAGCAGTATTTCAAACTTGTGCAGAACTTTAACACTTTTCTCTTAATGCTAGATAGGAACTGCTAGCACAGGAGGAACTTAACAGAGGTTGGATACTACATCTACACAAAGTATCTGAACTCCTGCATCTATGTACAAAGTTCAGTGGGGTATCAAAAATGAAGTAGTTATAGAGAATTGCTCTTCTCGTAAGGTTAGAAAACAGAATAGCTGTGAACTTAAGGTTGACGTACTGAATGTCTTCCTAGACCCGGCAAACACTGTCTTGTAGCAGTGAACTAGGCAAGTATATTTGAACAGACAAGTTCAATAAACTTATGTCTGAACTTCTCAAATCTTAATCATGGGAACTTTTCAAACATTTTTAAGAACATCAGGGAATCTTGCAAGTTATAGGTTTTACTTTTTAATTTAAGAATTAAAATACCTTAGATGTAAACATGCCTACTGTCATAAAAGCAGAAACAATCAGTGCTGTAAAAGACACTTTTATATATGCAGGCCTGTCTTTTGTCGTAGTACTGTCAGAAGATTTCAGACTTGACTCAAGCAGCCCTAAGTGATAATTTTATATGCTCAGTCTTGTCTCTGCATGCTCTGCTTTATATCAGCTGAGAGCACACAGGCTTCCTTGTTTTTCCTTGTCCTGTAGTGCAATGGATGTAATATAGCTTGTATATAAGAAGGCATCTTGGACCAATGATGCTCTAGGGCTGGCAAGATGCTCTTCATATATGATCCTGAACTAAATGTGTTCAGTCTTAGCCAGACTGAAATCCTAGTTTAGCTTAGCTTGAACCATCTTGCTGACTCAAGCATGCATACAAGAAAGGCTTTGGAGCTCAGGGAGATAGGGGAGAGAAGGCTGTAATCTCCAGGTGAGGAACAATGTGCTTGAAAACTTTGGACAGATGGTTAAATTCTTCTCTGGAGAAGATTAAAGGGGTAATTTATACCTGAAACAAAAGGAACTGTTAATGTTAAAGCCCACAAGAAATTTCTAATCTCCCCAGTTCCTACAGTGAAGGTCAGTTCTGAGGTACTGTAGCTGTCTATACAGGACAAGTGTGCATTTGGATTCATAGTAGCCAGCATACTGAACAGTTGTCCAAGGTAGCAAGGAAGAAATGCAAGAGAGCCTCTGAAATGGCCTTTTAATGGCAGCCAGTGGTGCACGCTTTAATGAACCTAGAGCTCAGTTGTGTTGAATACACTGATTATATAAATAGTTGAAGCAGAAGGACACAGTATGCCTCAGTCTTCAGAGTTGCAAAGCTTTTACAGAATTTGATTTAGTGTGTGTGTGCACCTCAGTGAAGGCACCTACCTGCCTACCTGAGGCAGTAGGGACCAGAGCTTTAAATATTCCTACACACTCTGAGCATCCTACAAAAGATATTTCTCTGTTAGAGGCAGGCTAGTCATGTCCCATAAATTCCACAGAACTAAGAGAAAGCCATGCTGGAGTTACTTAATCTCTCTTATGGTGCTGAAGGAACCCAGCTGCTGCATCAAAATGTGTGCCTAATACAAGTAACAACCTCTATTGTAATAGACTTGAGTCCTCTTGGATGAGGTGCATTCCTCCATAAGAGGAAAGTGCTGTTTCTTGTAAAATCTTTAGAGTGAAGAAATCATGATTTTGGGGAAACTTTGTCAAGCTTCATATAACCTTGTATCTTTCTCTTTTGTTCTGCAGAGGGGTATCCTTATGCATAGGTGGAGATACCCTTCCTTGTCCCTTCATGGAATTGAAGGAGCTTTTGCAGGATCTGGAGCCAAGACTGTGATTCCTAGGAAAGTGATTGGCAAGTTCTCAATCAGGCTTGTGCCAAACATGACTCCTGAAGAAGTCACAAAGCATGTATGTTGAGATGGATTGGTCTCAAAACAACTAGTGTCTTTAAACTTTCCTCTCCATATCTGGGGAGAAAGTAGCAGAGGAAGTAAGCAGAACTGCTCTGAAAACCTATCTTCCCTGTTTTGTACCTCAGCTCAGATATTAAAGGGGATTACTGTATGGTCCCACACTGGACTGTGGCCTTGCTGTCCAGTTTTTAGTAACTAGAGTAAAAGGCTTGGGAGCAAATGTTAGTTTAACTATAGGGCACTTGGATTGCTACAAGAACATAATTGCAAAGCAAGAGTTTGATATAATAACTGTTATACAGTATGCTGTTACTTGCCTGAAAGTGAGACTGCAACTTCAGAGCAGAGCTACCTAGTAAAATATGAAAACTTGCTACACAGCAGTAGTGATCTGTTAGTCCCTAAATACTTCTGACGTACTGTTTTTACCAGTGTTCATACAAATGCTGATGGTAGATCTGACTGCTCAAATTTTGTTATAGGTTGAAGACTATGTGAGCAAAAAGTTTGCAGAGCTGAAGAGCCCCAACAAATTCAGAGTATACTTAGGCCATGGTGGAAAACCCTGGGTGTCAGACTTCAACCATCCCCACTACATGGCTGGTAGGAGGGCCATGAAGACAGGTCAGTGGTTGTTTTTCACTTGGCATGGGGAAGACAAGATCTCTTGTTTCAGCATCTTGGTACTGAGAGGTCACAGTTGTAGAATGATTTCATTATTCTCCATTTAAATAATGCACATAGGCTCACTAAGTAACAAAGCATATAATGTGCAACCCTAAACTGAAGTCCAATGTACTGCAAGGGAAGGAACTTGATAACTTTATTGAGCTTGTTCCTACTGTACTAAAATCCATTGGCATTTTGTTGCTTTTGCATAAATATAACTGCCAGTAGTTCAGATGACTTGCTTAGCCAAAGCCCTTGAAGCTTAGTTGTCCTTGGTTCCCTCTTAATCAAAGTTTCCCTGTTGCCTTAGGTCCCTCTACAGGGGCCTGGACTACATGGGGAAACTAGGGAAAGTCTCTATTCTGTGTTAGAATACAAATGTAGGCTTTCAGATGAAATGTTATTTGTGTAACTGCTCAAATTCCACTGTGGAAGTGACAATACTCCACCTGGGGGGGAAACTCCACCTTTGAGACATCTACAGTCCAACTGATTAGATCCAAGAGCAAGATTTGGCCATCACCTGGTAGAGAAATGCTTGGGGCTTGATTGCAAAAAAACACATACAACTCCAAACTGACTAGAGTATCACTCTGCTTTATTCCAGTTTTTGGAGTTGAACCAGACCTGACAAGGGAGGGAGGAAGCATTCCTGTTACTCTTACTTTTCAAGAAGCAACAGGCAAGAATGTCATGCTGCTTCCTGTTGGAGCTGCAGATGATGGTGCCCACTCTCAAAATGAGAAACTAAATAGGTAAGAAAATACTTATCCCTGTGCCAGACTGAAGCTGTACTGTGGATCTTGGCATATATTCTGAAAAGGACCTAGAATCAGACTCTTGCTGCTTTTCCTCAAGTCTTGAGGGCAAGGTACCATTTCTCCCCAGCAGAGGATGGCTGGTGGGTGGTCTTGGTAGCTAGTCTGAAGCTGAATTTTGATCTCATTATGGCTTCTGAAACCAGAAGCACTTTTTTATACTTCAGTCTCATAGCTTGGCTGTTCTCCCCTACCCCAAGGCTGGCATTGCCCTTTTGGCAGGGGAGATGCTGGGAGTAGTAGTGCAGTGATCTGTTGCCTGCATTGGACTGAAATAGCAAAAAGCACAGTTGCTAGGAATACAGCTCAAACTAAGTGCTAATGTAAGCATCTTCTCTCCAGGTACAACTACATCCAGGGGGTGAAGATGCTTGGTGCATACCTCCATGAAGTTTCTCAGCTGAAGGACTAAGACACCTTACCTTCTGGCTTGTGGTTCTGAGGTCTGAGTTCTTGTACAAAACAGCATCAACTAAATCTTATGTGGTTTTCCTTTTCCACCAACACCTTATTGCTTTGGGGGAGAGTGAAGCATCTAGTTCCACTCAAGAAACCAGGAACATTGTATGTCAAAATACTACTTTAAATGCCTACTTCAAACTACAGAAAAGAACATTCTTACTCTTTATGGCCGGTAGTACTGAATTGCACCTTTGTCCCCCTGTGTATCACTTTGATTCAAGCTGTGGTTTGCTGTACTTATCTGCCTTTTTTCTGTGAAGGAGGAGGAGCTGTTTGCTCTCAATTGTTAACCAGCTGCATCAGTTGCAGAGCTGTTAGCCAAGTTAAAAGTGCTTATTCCAGGATAAGTCCCAGAAGTAGTCAAAGTAACAGATTACAAGGGGTACCCTGGAATATGTTCAAGCTGTACTGGAGCATCTGTCTTGCTTACTGAATGTGTCAGAAGAGCAACTTTAACTCTCTTGCACCTTATACCTGTCTGTAGAGTTTTTCTTACAGCAAATTAAGTTATAACAAAATCACTGGTAATGACAACTGGCTATCTTTTTGTAAAGCTGTCTTTATACTCCTTAAAGGACAATAAATCATGCTCTAGCATTTGGCTCTTGGTCTTTAAGAATTAAACAGTGACTTGGGAGGGAAAGTACAAAACCTTGAGGTAACTTGGGAGAAACCCTTCTATGGCTAAAAAGGCAGATAGACAACATAGATGCATAGATTGCACTTCCTGGGAAACAGCTCTTAGGCTCTGTTTCTGAACTGGTTGCTGACTTAAAGCTGATGTTTCTGAATCCTCCTGCTCTCCTAACAGAAAACAAACTCTAAGAATGTTCCCTTTTAGCTCTGTGAACTAGGTCATCACACTAACACGAGGACAGTGTAAGGGAGTGGGTAGAGTTTGTAGGGAGGACAGGAGAGAAGAGTATTGCTCATTCCTGCTACTGGCTGACACTCAGCTTCAAGGTTTGTTTTGTAAACACCCAACTCCAGCACTTCTGGTATTATTTCCAAAAACCTTTTAAACACACTAACTTGAACTGCCTTTGGCTAACTGTTTCTGAACTTCCTGACCAGCAGTCAAAGAGCTAGGTAGTTAAGTATTTCAGGTGATGATTCTCAGGCTGCTCTCAGAGCAAAGGGCATGGGATGAGTCTGCTTGGGGCCAGAAGGGAGGAATGTTTTGTCTATCTGACTTTAACTGTGTCATGCTGTCATGCTATGAAGGTTCGATAGCAATGACTGAGACAGTAGTATAATAATAATAAAAAAGATGTTTATGTCCTCACACAAGTTCTTGGATTAGTAACATCCATTAAAATAATGCAATTACTAATTTAGGAAGGATAACACAAAACCATCAGTTACTAGTTTAGAAAGGATAACCTGAAACTGTCGATTACTGCGTCATTAATTGGAAGGACTGCTTATCCCTACTTGAAAGCTTTCTTGTTCACTCTCCTAGTGAGTGGGCTCTCAACCTTGAGGAGTTACCTTAACCCAGCGTCCCAGGAAAAGGGGAGGGGGGGGAATACTCACGGTCCAATACTCACAGTCCAGCTGGAGAGGATGGTCAGGTCACGTTCCCGTCCCTGCTCAAACTCTCCTAGCTCCCAAGCCTCTTTTTATACAGCTGGGGCTCTGGGCAAACACTGCTTTTGCTGACTTTTAGCAAGTTTTGCAATCACAGGACTGTTTGTTTGTGTGCTGGGAGGACCCTGCTAGTGAGGCAAGACCACAACACCTCTGTATTGTTTCTTCCCTTCCCGGGGGTCTGTGCAGATTCCAGGTGGCAGACTTCTTCAGTCTTGTTAATCATTCCGCAGCCTTGCGCATATCAGTCCTTGCGCATATCGGTTGGTAGACTTCTTTAGTCCTGTTAAGTCCTCTGTTCAACAGCTTTGTGCATGTCAGCTCTGGTGCTATCAGTTCTTCTGCATATCAATTGACAAACTTCAGTCCTGTTAACTCTTTACTCGCCCGTCAAACTGTTGCTGGTCTGGAGTCTTAATTGTGGATTGCTGTTGGAGAAGGAAGGAGATTCTCACTGTGAAAAACTTCTAAAGTTTCTCTGCATTGCTTGATTGTTTTGTTCTGTTTAGTTTATTGTGGAAGCTAATATGAGAGGTAATCCTTACAATTTCATAAAACTTCCTACTTGTACCTGCAGCTAGGGTACAAACTGAGCCATGCCAAGTGTCCATATCAGTATTTGCTAGCACCAAGCGTCTGTAGGTGGGTAGTGGGCTGCTAGGCTCTTGCCATTCAATGACAGTGAAACTGCTCTGCTATAACCTGTAGTCAGCACATACAGGAGAAGACTAGCAGGAAAAGGCTAGCATGCCTAAATATTTGAAGGTCATGTGTATACTGAGACCCCATACAACTGGTTGTCCCTGTTTCAATCTGAAATGTATTAAAATAAAACTTCCTGCACTAAGGTAGTACTGGTTTCTCATATGTAAGGAAAAAACTATTTGGGCAGTAGAAAAGCTGATAATGTAGTGATCTACATTCAGAAAGAGAGTACCTTTTGATGTGCTATTTCACTTTATTTCTTGAATCAGTTAACTCATTCAGTTCTGTATTGAAGATACTACATGATATGCCTCATACTTACTGAATTACAGTACAGCAGTACAGTTGAAAAGCATGCCCAAAACAGTGCCTTAAGGGGTTTGTAGAAGAGGCTGGAAAGCAGATCCCACTAGTTAAGCAGCAGAAATATTTCTCTGTGGCAAGTGCCGGAAAGCAGTGAAAAGGAGATTAGAATGAGACTTTGGCCTAAGTGAAAGGGCCTAGCTTAAGCGCTTGAAGTAAGCTGCTGAAGTAATGAGGCCTATAAAATCTAGTTAAGCCTCATAATTGTGTAGTTGTGCTAATCTTGGAAGGAATCTGTCCCTTTTCATCTGTTTGTTACCTTGCTATAGTAAAGTCTAGTTTAGTTGTAGCCTTTCCTGTCACTGCTAAAGGTGATCACGAAAGTGTGACTTGGCTCAACCAACATACTTCTCTAGTTTGCCTGCTTCAAAACTCTTTGAACACTCTTGGAAAACTAATATCCATTTCAGAGATCTAGTTTGTTACTGCTTTGAATGCTTGTGCATTGTATAAATAAGTTTGTTTAAATTCACAATAGTCAAAATTTGAACAGCAGCCTTCTCACAGAATACAGAAGTGGCTGACACTGGATTTTAAATGTGAACTAGGTAAACAAAGCAATGCATCAGTGAAATGAAGAACATCACAGCACCATCTGCTGGGTTTATGAAGACTGCTTGGTATTTTTCCCAGAGAACTTCATGGCATTGTTTTGTGTTACAGTTTACTGACAAGTTGGCTGATTCCAGTTAATTATACAAGATGTGATGTTACATATTGATAGCCCTTAATAGACACTTGTTAAGGATTCCCAGGTGAACTGCCTTGACTGCCAAACCACATTTCTGGCTAGGGGGAAGTACCACCAAGAGAAGTGTGAGACTGGATGTTCAACTGTTTTTGGTTAGCCTAGTAGCTATGTCATGTATTTTTACTGTGCTTAGTAACCTCTATGAGCTGGTAATTACAGAAAAATGTTCATGCTGGCTTGCAGTTTCTTCCTCATGGTCTTTGTGTGTACCCATCATTGTTGCTCTGGGGTAATGTTATGCTTTAAACAACTTCAAATGTGAGCAAATAATCTCCAATTTTGTTGAGCAGAGAAGAAACATCAGCTTTCTAAGTAAACATAGGCCTATCAAAAGGAATGTGCTTGTGTACTTCTCTAACGTGGTAGGTGTGTGAGAGTCTTGGTTGGGCATGAAAGGGGTACCAATATGTGTCTACTTAGCTTAGGCCTATATAATGTTTAGACTTTTGCTTCGAGGCACTTGTTTGTGGTGTGTTTTTTTTTCCTCCTGCCCTTCTCCCCAGATCTTTCTTGTCTTCTACTTGGCTATTATGGGTAAACTAGGTAGAAACCCAGCTTATTGCCTGCTGATCTGAACAGGATGTAGCCTTTAATCAATGAGATTTTTTGCAGGCTTCTATTTAGCCAAATTTTGTCAAAGTGTGCTAAACTTCTTCAAATACTAGAGTGAAAGTACTTGGATCACCATTGGTACCTTCTCACTGCCAAGATAATTTCACTTTCCCTGTCCAGATTCCCTTCCAGATAAACTTGTTAAAGACAGTGTGAAGGTATCTGCATCTTAACCTATAACTTTCTTTCACTGGATTAAAGAACTTATAAGTCAGCAGCAGTTTTCTGAAGGAAAAACTGGGAACCAGTAGAATTAGTTGCAAAGAAGAAATGACAGTACATAAATAGGCAACTGACAACAAATGGGATATCTGTATGCTACAAAAGCAAAGTACATTCTTCCTGCCCTGCTTCCTAATGTGCCATACTGGCCTGGTTGTTAATTGCTAATCAGGAAATCTCATGGTCAATGGCATGCTGGGGTTATTGGGTCTAGACAGCTTACACTTTCCATCCTCGCAGCTGAAGAATGGAGGAAGGTTTGCAATATGTTTTACAATCACTAGAAGGAGGTTTGGGACTTGTCCACATGGTGAAGCTACTGCCAAATAGTGTGCAGACTTTTGGCTAGTGGTATTTTGTTGCTCACTAGATTGTCATGGGTTTTGCTAAAACACATGAAGTGCATCTTGATATGGAATATGCACTCACAAGAGCAGCTGGAGTTATTCTGAGCTACTATACCTAAATGAATAAGCCCTAACTGCCTTTTCAAATGTCATTTGCTTCCTCCCTTTTTTTCCACTACCAGGAGACAATAGTTTGTGTATTAAAAATACTTCCAAGTTTCTACTATGTAGCAATCCATTTTAGGCTTATCAAGCACAATGATTCCTAATTTAAAACTGTAACTTGTAAAAACAGACTCTGGTTTAGCATAATGAGTTTTGATGTACTGACAGCTAAATTAAAACTTATTTTTCCATAAGGCTACATGATGGACTATCTTAACTTCAGGAACTTCAGCTTTGTGATCTTGACCTTGAGGCAAAGTAAACAATGGAGATAATGTAGGGCTGATCTAGATAAAGAATGTGCGCTTGCTCATTCTTTCTTTCAAAGTGTTAGCGTAAAAACATTACAGTCTTTCAGTGTCATTTGAATGCACTCAATTAAAATAGAACAGATTCACCTGTTAAATATGCTTTTATGTTACTAGGAGTCAGCCTGAATAAATCACCTTCCTGATCATTAAGTTGTGCAGAGGATTTAAATCACTCTTCAGAGAATCTGCTTAGGCTACACAAAGTCTCAGTAGTGGATGGTTTTGATTCCAGTCCCTTGCTAGCTTGATTATACTGTTCTACATCGTCATGTTAGGTTATGACAGACTCTGAATGCTAATGTATTTTTTCTATGACTTTTAAATATTAATTTTTCTATTAATTTTGCATATCCCTGGAGAAGCTGAGACTTCTTGCAGATTGTTTAAACTGCATGCCAATGAAATGTATGAGCTGATGCTGCTACACTAGCACACGGTGTCCTCCTGTCCCATCAGGCTCATGTTCTTAATCAAGGAGACAGCACATGAACCTGTTATGTTTCTGCCCTTTAGACAGAAAAATGGGGTACTAAATATGCTTGAGCAGCTTCTTTTGTCATTGTTACTGTGCTATGCTCTCCTTTGGAAAAGTTGCTGGCTTGTATGCAGCACTTTTGAATCATGCGACCTACTGTATCTTCAGATGTATGATCTATTCAAAAAAAAGTAAAAGCTAATACCCCAAGATAATTTTGAAAGTAACTATATAGTTGAAGTCTATAGTAACAAATTTGACCTACAGCACGGAAGTGCCAATTATTTGAAAGTTAAATATGTCTGATTATTAGGAAGATGCAGTACTTAAAACCCAAGGCTTTGTATAGAGTCATCTCTTCTGTTAGCTGTTACTTGTGAATACGCGTGTGCCTTACAGTGGTCAACCACAATCCACTAGTTTTCACTGAATGACTAGCCTTAATAAAGATGAACAATTCGTAGAAAGTGTGTAGGAAGAGCATCTGAAGGCTCCTTTAAAGACTATTGTTACATATATAACATGAAATGTCTTGAGATGTCAGGGTGAATCTTAGGAGGACTATATTTTCCTGCTCTTGGCAAAGTAAAGGGAATTGCAATTCTGAACTGTTAATATATGCAAAATCATAGCTAATTCCTGATTTTTAAGATATCTCTTAAGATATACCTGAAAATTAATTTCCTCGTTTGTTTCTAAACTACTTAATGTATTGAACGTCTATGTAATGAACAGTATAGTCGGGATTTGAGAAGAAATGCTGTCTTGCCTTGCATTGTTTTGTAGGGGCTTGAGAAGATATACTATCTTCTCTTGGATTATTTTAAATGCTAGTAGAGAAAATTCTGAAATACCATGACTTAATTCCAAGAAAACCTATAAAATGATTCTCCCTTAGAGTTGCAGTAACTTGGAAAGCAACAATATAGCTAAGCTAGCCAAAGTGTAGAAGTAGTAGAACAGCTGCAAAAAACCTTGGCAAACAAGAATGCTGTATAGTATATGTTTATCTTGAAAATGCCTTGATAGTGTGTTGTCTCAGACCGTCCTGCTGTATTAGTAATGAGTTGACATCTTCCTCTCTTCCTTTAGCAACTGTGTTTTGGGGTATCATTAGTTCACTTACTGCAGATTCTCCCTGACAAAGCAAGGTGCTTCCTCCCATCAACCTCCAACACTTCAGTAAAATGCTGACGGGAAAACAGAGGCAAGCAAAAGGTTACTGGCCAGCTGATACGTGGATATTCCTAGAGCTTTTTGCAGCACATCAAAAGTGACAAATATGCTTTACAGAATCAATGGAGATGCTGTTTTCCAGATAATACCAGGGTCCCCAAGAGCCACCTGGATAATTAGTTGGTGAGGTAGGAACTGAGAGAAAACTAACCCTGTAACCAAAAAAGCCTTCCTTGCATCAAACAACTTCATGATGACAAACTGGGCTGAGGCATTTTGAAGACTACATGAGGAGAAGGAAATGCAAACTGAGGGTCAGCTCTGTGTAGCAAACTGGACAAAGCCCTGTGGAAATGGAAGAAATTAGTTCTGCAGAGTGCCAGAGGGCTTACAGGAGTGAGGGGGTAGAAAAAAGAAGGTCCTGACCTAACACCAGCAGGGAACAGAAGCTCCTTGGCGCCTCTAGGGAGGTGCGTAAGATTTGGTTGACTCTTGCTTACCTTTAGCTTTGTAGATACTGAGTTAATCTGATGTAATCTGTAGCTGATTATAGAGTTGCACCTTAGGTGACATGGTCTGTTTGCACTTTCTATTGTCATGTTAAGCCAGAACACCTCTCTGCTTTCAGTGCAGGGATTCCCTTGCCCACTTTTTTTAATGAACCAGCTGGTGAGTGGACCAGAGGCAGTCCCTCAGTCCCTGGCCCAGCTGAGGAGCAGTAGCAGTCTTCAGTTGATGTGAAATAATAGTCTGGCTTTTTACAGAAGCAAACAGATAAACTGGGAAGTTGACTGAAGCTTGCTAAACTTTGGATTTGGCATTGAAGCAGCCTGGGGTCTCTTGCTGTTTGTTAGTAAAAGACTTTTTAAGGGTTTTCCTCTTTTATTCCATGGATAATAGCAACAAAATGTGGCAATTACAGGAATCTAAAGCATTCAGTGAGCAATGGCTGAAACATTTGTTCAACACTGGTTTTATACAACTGTTTTTACAACTTTTCCTTTTCAAGCTGCTGTGGCTGTAAGAACCTCACTCTCATCTTCAGTCTGCCATGTTTAGTGTCATCTGTATTTCGTGCTAGTGCGTCTTCAATTTAACCTATACCTTAAATAAGAACTTGGGCCTACTAAGCAGTTCTTTTACTGCATGCAGCACTTTGGTATCTGAACTGTGCATCTCTCTGAAGTCCTTTTTATCTGATGTTTTTCTTGATTTCAAGGCTTAGACTTGCCTTACTTAAAGTATTTTTGCTTGATTCCTAGCCATTTGTGTTAGATCCTATTACCTCACCAAAAAAAAAACAAAAAAAACACATAGGAAACCTTTACAATGCTGAAATTTGTTTCTTTTGGCTCATGAATTTTTAGTAGTACATCCAGAACCCAGTATTTTTGGCCTTTGCCTCCCATTGCTGCTCTTCTCCTGGCTTTTTTTCCAATTGTCTGCACTGGTGGAGCTAATCCTGCACAGCAGTCATTATGGAAATCCCTGTGAATATGACCAGGCTCTTGCTTTATAATATACCTGTGATAAGTGTATATATAAACTGGATTAAGTCTTTTTTTATTAAGACTCCGGTTCTGTCAATGGTAAAGTGGAAACACTAGTAGGTAATCCTCCTCAATTAATTTCAGCTTTACTCTGTTGAAACTACCATTGCAAGAGTTCCCAGTTCTGGAAGCTGGCTGAGCAGCTTAATAACATTAAGTAGAGGGAAAAAGTAATGTTTTTTATTTCTCAAATTCCTGTCCATTAATTTTTATCTTTTTGGCTATATGAGTGGATAGCAATCCATAAAAGTTCTGACAGAAGAACATCTGTTTCTGCAAGTCTACTGGTATGTACTTTTTCAATTGTCGTGATGCCAGCTGTTTAAAAAAAGACAGTAAGGCTTTCATTCAGAAATGGTTTCAGGAGTATCCTTCTAGGATCTTCTATTGCATCTGTTGAATACTCAGCTAGAGGACTCAAGTCCAAAGCTATAAGAATACAACAAAAATCCAAAATGCAGTATAGGCTGCATGTCATCATTTTCAGGAATCAATTGTCAAACAGTGAGAATTAATAAAAAGAAAGATTATTTCTACACAGCTTTGAAATTTGTGTTTGTATTTCAGAAATATCCTGCAATGCATTGCCGGCCATATCCGAAAGCTTCCATACAAGGAGGCACAGTGCTGTTCATGATTGTTTTAAGGCAGTTTTCATTCTGACCAGGTGGATTCAAAAGTACAAATCAAGAAGGAGGAAAACTATCATCTGCATGTAGAGTTCCAGCATATGTGGATACCAATGGCCAATTGTCTGGCAATAGGATTTCAATATGCAGATGTAAATAAAGTTTTGAATGTGGATAGACTCGAAGAGGAGGGGAGAGGAAGAGAGCGGTAGCAGACTGGGTAAGAGTAGGTTTCAGAAATACAGTACCCAGGCTTCATGCAAAAGGTACAAGTCAATGTATAAATACATATACCTAGAATAAGGCAGCTGGCCTTGATTACTCCAAGGCCTTAGTCTGCTAATGTTCCTTTGCACTGGTCTGGAAATGATTTTTAATGAGACTTGGCTGTTTATGAATTCTAGCGAGTTTAGAGCTGCATATAATTTTTGGAAGCTTTACCCATGTCTTGGAGTTGCCTGGCACTCACAGATAAGTTTTAATACATTAAGAGACCAGTCTAGAAGTCCTTATTCTTAAAGTTTTGTTGAGGAAAGAATTTTTGAGGAATGGGAGAATAAAATGCTGTTTTTAACTGCAGATGAGTTCATGCACTGATTGGTTTAAAATAGAAATGCTCTAAAAAGTAACAAACATGTCTGAGCCATTTTTCCCTTGAAAGGAACCATGGAAATCAGAGCACCAGACAGACTGAGTGTAAAAATGATAGAAAACTATGCTGTATAACATTGTCCACTCGCTCTGTGAAAGTGATCCTATGTGATATGACAATCGGGTTATCAACAAAGTATTAATATTTAAGATGATACATTTCATTTTCTTAATGTGTTGTAGTTCCACATCTATCTTTGGGCGAGTATGACCCAGATTTACTGGGATGCAGCAGTTACCTTGAAGCTGTGCTCAGTAACAGCTGATTAGCATCATCTCTTCTGAATGTAAAAACAAGTTCAGCTTCTCTGACCTCATTAGAGGGAGCTGCGAGAGCCTCAGTAATATATATTCCTCTAGCTCCCTCCAATAATTTGATTAATATGGAAGAAAGTTTTAATGACGCAATTGCTGCCACTAACAGACCAGAAGTCTTTAAGGATGTAGAAGAAAGATTCCAAAAATAATTACCCTAAGCACTAAAATTAAAGAGAAGGGATCTGGAATAACAGGTTACTTTTTTCCCATAGCACAGCAAGTCTGCAATAGAATAGTCTTTTCATCCGTTTATATCCATACAAAATATATTAATACAGAATATATCCAGAAATACATATTAATCTGTTCATAAATTTAGATATGTTCACCTGTTTGCTGTTCAATTTGAATGAATAGTCTGTGTCCATCAAAAGAATAATTCAAATAATTCTCCTACATAGCTTATTAGCTGTTTCAATTATTGAATGTAAGAATTTGGGGTGATAAAATGACAGTGGTCTATGAACCCGAAACCTTAGTTTGGGCCTAAATCAAAAGTAAAAGATACAGTCATTTCAAACTGAAATAACTGTTCAGAAACTTCTTGCTTTATAACAGAAGGAAGGCAATAAATCTTAATTTTGCACACTTTGGATAAGAATTTAATGCAAAAAAATGGATTGTAGCTAACCTGTTCTAGATATTTTTACCTGGGTTGATTGTAAATTAATGTGTCAGCATCCTTGTTGCTTTCCACCTACTAAATTATTTTACATCTCAGAAGTAACAAATATAGCAAAATGGATATAAAAGCTTCTTTCCTGTAGTCTGTGATTAGGGACAACAGGTTACTTCAGGTAAGACTGAAGTGTATTGGTAAATGATGCATAAATTTGCAGGCTTGGTCTGTCACTCACTTTTCAGATTTATCAATGTTCAGAGTATCAATATTCAATGTATCAATTTTTCAAGATTGCTGGGGCAGGAGAAAAGCATGACTTATATTTTATTATTATCAAAGGAATATACCAACTGCCAAAAAAGAAAAAACTGCCAACCCAGTATTTCAGTATTTAAAGTGACACATGTCACCTGGATAACATCCATTTATCTTTCATTTAAAAAAAAAACCCTCTGTTTTCATGGTGCTCTGAATTTGAGAGCTTGATCCTGGTAAGCCTGTTATATGGTTTAAGGCCCAATTAATAGTCACAAGGATGAATGAAATCTCCAATAAAATGACACCATGCTGAGATAATTCAAAAGGAATCAGTCACACATTACTTCAGGCTGATGCTTTTTTTTTTGCTAAAAATGTGGCTCTTTGAAAATTGAGTTTTTATGAGCAAAAAGCACTATTCTTTTTTCCCCTTTCTTGTGGAATTCACCTAAAGTCTCAGCTGTGTGCATTGCATTATCTTTCTAATCTCTTGGCAGAGCATTTTCTCCCTTCCCAGCTAAGAAGGAGCCAGTCAAGGTAATTAAAAGGTGTGTGTGTGAGAGAGTGGGAATACTGCGCACCTTTGAAAAATCTGTGACTCCTTTGTTGTATTCACTTGAAATCACCCACATAAGATACTAAATGCACAGCTTGGACCTAGAGTCTCCTAAGTCCATCATGCTACAGACCATGGCCAAAGAAAAAATAGTTTCTTTTCCTCCTAAAACACAGATGTTCCAGCTTTTCTAATACCTGTGTAAGGGTGACTATTTAAGTGAGCTGCTCACTGGGATTTAAGTGAGACTGAGATGGTATGAGACTTACCTAAACACACAGGTCTGCCTCTAAAAAATAAGGTGACTCTGGAGGCTGTTTGGTGCAAAACAACATAGGACCTATGAAAATCGAGGAGGTAAAGCTGCAGCTCAGGCTGCAGAACGTGGTGGTGGTTTGTACCTTTCACTTGAGCAGCTTTAGCACCTAACAAGGTTTAAGACTCTGCATATATGGGATTCCTTGTAATATATGAACCACTACCAGCCTTCAGATTCATCTAATTACTGCTTCAGAAATGGAGATGTGTTCTGCCTCTAGTAATACTTTTAATAGTAACTTTTCGTTTACCCCAATAGTGAATGATCAGACAAGCAAAAGCAGACTTAGCACAAGCAGAAGATGTTATAAAATGTTAAGGCTGGCACTATAAAATGTATTTGTACCCCTCTAAATGTGACAGGAAAACTAAGCGCATTTTATTATGTACTTATCTTCAGGCTCTGTTTTCTTGCCCTAAATTGTAGGTTATAGCTGCGTAAGGTGTAATGTGTGCTTCTCAGGTTTTTGCTACAAAAATCTACTTCTCCAACCCTTTTCCCGTAGGTATCAGGATGAAAACAACAACAGAAAAAACCTTCCTAACCTCAATAGCATTGGGGGGGGGGGGGGGGAAGGTACTGGGAAAATGAAGGACATGCAGAAGGAGGTTTTTCCATGTGCTTTTCTATAGGCTATTGACTATACTGACCTGTGGCACAAGAAATGCAAAAAACTGTTAAACAAAATTTGTATTCTGATAAAAGGACAATAAAGGACAGAGGTAGTGTAGATGTGAAAAAACTGCTACATCTGAATTTTCAATGTTTCACAATGGTAAGTCTCTATATAACTGCATGTCATGAGTTGAGATAAAGCATACCCAGCTGTACCGTTGACTATGTTTTTACCTGCAGGAAATAACAAAAGAATCGCAATGTAGTCAGACAAATAAGTGCAAAACAAAAGCTGCAACAGGCTGATGTGGATTTGTGAGAAATCTGAAATCACTCGGAGTTGTGTTTGGTTGGACTGTCTGGGACCATTCCTCCTGCCCTTCTCCAGCTGCTGCAACACCAGCCGAGCTGTAGAAGTTGGTGAAGTCTCAAGTTGAACCAACTTTTGGTACACCAGCTGTGTGCTTTGAGGGGGAGCAGGGTGACCTACTGCATGCCACCTTGGTTAACTTGTGTGTCCTGCCTCTGGGGCTTCCTGCACCCCAGAGAGCTTCCTTCTGGAAGGAGGCAGTGTGGAGGCACACACATTATAAGCTTAACCCTGCCATCTCATAAAGCCAGTCTCTGACTCTAGCCTGGGTATTGCTGCTGTCTGGGTATGATTGAGCTATCTACTGGGTAAAAATCTCACCTACATGGAGAGTATTAATTACCCTTAAGGGAATGCTGTCATTACTTGGCTCAAGAAAGCTCTCTGAAGGATATCAAGATTAGAATAACCTCTTGCCATCACTTCAGTGTGATTAATATCTGAAAATACTTTTGCTTAATCAGTAAAGAAAATGAATTTACAGTCTTGCTCTTGGAAAAATAATCTTCTATCTCAGCCTGCAGCAGAGTGTAGTGGAAAAGACACTGGACCAGAGACTTGTTTGTTCTTCTCCAGGCCATATCATTTAACCTCTTCACGTGTGGAGAGCTGTGCAAAAAGAGCTTGCCGAATTAGCCACTAGGGGGTGAGGAGGGTGAGTGTTACTGATTTTTGTTTTACAGATCAACTTGAGTCTCTGTGGCTCTGTTCCAGGAAGGTGCTGAGCATCATCATTTCATACAGAGGACAGTTTGTAGCCACTGGCCTTCATGAAGCACTCTGTGACCTCTTGCTGGTGTAAGGGTGTTTCTTCTAAATTCTCCTCTTTTCACAGACGCATGCAGGTGAGATTATCAACATCTAGGTGCCTCTCTGCCTGTGCAGCTCCTGTTCCATAGTCTGCTCAGTTTTTGCAGCAGGCAATATTGCTTAACTCTTGGTCCCAGATTTTGGCATCAGTTTGGACTATCTCAAGCAATGATTGCTGAGCAACTCTCCTCAAATTAGAGTGCAGTGGGAAGGAGTGTGGAGCTAGAAGGGCCTGCTGCTGTACAAGGAGCAGAAGTAGAAATCCTTGTAGGTGAGAGACATTTGGGGGATTGGTGTGAAGGGGCCTTTCCAGTCCACGTTTATACTCCTAAGGGAGGATAATTATTTTTAAGTTTTATGAAAGTGGTATATTGAGAAGTCACAGTAGGCCACAACAATAACCTTGTGCCATTGTGATTACAACACCACAATATCATTCCCCTTCTCCTGAAACACACCTTCAAGGACTGAAACATAGCCAGTTGGAGCTGGAGGTAATTGCTTAGTGACAGGTAGAATTGAAAACATTTGTATCATTTGCCTGTGAATGCTGCTGACAACAGCTTATTTCTTGCATACTTGCTCACTCAAACTTCTTTTAAAAGTATCTTAAGTAGTTAGAGTATTAAAGTAACAATTAAGGCATGTTAAGTTCTGCTACAGTACCACTGAAATTAAGTTGCTCTTATTTTATCTACACTTCATAACCAAGTGAGGCTGCTGCCGTAATGTAGTAATAGAAACACAAAGTAGGAGACAGTCTCTGCCCTGGGTAGCTTACGCTTTCAAAGGCTAAGAGAGACACACTGATGCTCCCTTTCTTTATCTCTTTGTTTCAGTTCTTCTCTTCTTTTCCTGTAGTTAATCTATTTCCTTCTGCTTAAACACTTACTGTATGCCAGAGAAGAGGTGTGTACCTCAGCACTTAGCTGAACTAGTCCAGCTGAGTTCTTCAATCTTTCCTCATAAGTTAGGCTTTCTTGCAGTTAATAAGCTACCATCAAAAGGGGGTTTTTATTAAGGAGATAAAGCTGCCTGCATTTAAAAAGGCTTCTAAACAGTGTTTGTAGTGTTTACAATACTCCATAAATGGAATAATGGCCATAAAGCCATAAATCTCTAATATTATGGACTCTAAACCTTGCTCCAAGTTATAGGCTGTAAACTAAGGAGCAATTAGCAATGAAATAATAAGCTATAAAGTAATCATCACTTTTTTCATTTCACAATATTATAGTCTCATTAGTATAAAGTGAAAATCTGCAAATAGTTAAATGACTATAAATTTAGTAGACCTATTTCAAATCTCACTCCTACTATTGCAATTCAGGAGTAACTCCAGTGCAAATCCAGATTTAAAGTAGGGTAAAGGAAGGCAGGATTTTTGTTTTTTTAAAAAGACATTTTAAATAAAGGTGAATAAACACTTTCCCCTAATCTTTTGCATTTCATTTGCAAATGAGGTTTTATATATTAATCAAGTAAAGAACAAGTACTTAAAAGAAAGATCTTTGTAAGGCTCTGAGACAGGACCTTGGTTTTCCTGTTAAGACTGATATTTGTTAATACAAAAAGTTTACTGAATCTAATCATGTGGATAGCTGCTCTCTCCAAACAGAACGCCAAGGGTAGAAACTTGTAGGCGGACACAAGCATCTAAAATGAGAAATGTGCTATAATTTCAGAGGCTCTTGTAATGAAGAATTGGCAACAAAGAGATGATGAGGCAGATTCCTCTTTTCAGTAACCTATCAGCATCTGGGCAAGTATGAAGCACTGGTAAAATGCTAGCCCAGTAATTAGTAGCTGGGCTGTATGTGCCAGTGCACATGGTTAGATCTCACCTCTGCCTCCCATAGTTTGTTCCTATTATCCTTTCTTGTTATGGAAAGAGCAAAAAAAAAAAAAAAAGTGCAGCTGTCTCTCCTGGAAGGATTGTTTCATACCAGCGTTGGTCTGATTACAAACTAATGAGCAATCAAGCTCAGACAGTTTGCTTAGGTAAATAGTGACTTATTTTTCCTCCGTGGTCAAAGAGTGAAATATTACTGGGAGAAACTTTTCCCCTTAAAAGAAACTTAATACTTTGTTTTCAATTCAAAACAACAGCTTCTTTTCTGTAAATCCTCTAAAACAGAATTATAAAACAGTAACACCTATCAACAAAACTCAAGTGCTTTCTGATGCTAAGATTGGTGCTTGAAACAGATACTTCTACAAAATGGCCAGAGAGAAAAGGAGGAGGAAAGAGATGAGAAAATTTCTTATGACTTGATGTGGTAGTTATTTGGATATTCTGCTTGGACTATGACATAACAGAGAAGCAGGCTTAAAAATCTAAACCAAAAGTTAATCTTTAGTTTATAAGTAACCCTTCATAATTATAGAACATATCAGTGAGCAGAGATAAAATGTCCCTGTTCTACAGGTGGAAAAGCAGACCTTTCCTGCTCAGTCTCATCAACAACCATAAAGGCAACTGAAAAACAAGGGCATAGAGAGGTAAGGACTTTCTTTAATATCATTTGTAAT
Source organism: Apteryx mantelli (assembly GCF_036417845.1). Taxonomy (NCBI): domain Eukaryota; kingdom Metazoa; phylum Chordata; class Aves; order Apterygiformes; family Apterygidae; genus Apteryx; species Apteryx mantelli. The sequence continues at coordinate 63,860,582 of NC_089979.1, forward strand.
ATAGCAAAGCACAGCTAATAAACAGAATCTCATTTTTTTCTTTAAAGGGTCACCTTGAGCAAGAAGTACAGGGCCATTCACTCCTCTTCTCTGAAATGCCCTTAGAGCAGCTCGTATTGCAACACTTTCTGACTGCAGAAAAGCAGCACTCAAGATTACATTTGTCAGCAAATGCCAGATTTTACCTATGCTTTCCACCAAACACTTCCACTGCTGTTGTATGGCTTACTGGATTTGATGCCATTTCTTTAATCATTTCACATATGGTCAGGCTTTTTGATCAGACACTTTGTTCCCCTCCCCCCCCCCGCAAATGCATCTGGGTCTCCGCAGCTCCTGGCCATTGCAGTGGCAGGGGTTGCACGTGGTCAGGGCTTTGCTCAAGAAATTGCTATGTGAAGAGTCATGATTCATCTCCCAGGGTCTCACCTAGTCAGCTGGAGAGGAGACTGAGGCTGTATGCCTGCTGCCACCGAAGGTAGGGCACTTGTCAGTGAATATGGTGTTAAGTTAAATAATAACCTAGTTATCTTCCTTGACAAGGATTCCTTAGAGGGAATATTCTTTTCAGGACAGCCCAACATCTGTTTGATAAATGAGCTTCTACTACTATAGACGTTTTTCTTTCTTTTCATGTCAAATGTTCTTCATATTACTTGCAATCTTGTAACTTGCTGACTTTATTTTTCCATGGGTTGGTTACAAAATGCTCAATTTTCATTGGATCCCCCACTGACACACACATGCATGCACTTCATATTCTGTCTTTCTCCATATATTTTTCTGTTTTCAGGATAGTTTATTTGCTTTCATACTATCCATTTTAGGTGGCTAGAATAAGAACCATAATCTCTGGTCTCTCTTCCTACGTTGGTCACATCTTAGGAGACAAAATTAGAGGCCAAACATTGACTGGAGACGTACCAGCAAAATGCCCTTTCTCTCCCTCATGCATATTTTCTTCTAATACCAAGATTTTCACACCCACACCCACACCCACACCCACACCCTCCTGGGGGGACATTCATCCTTCGGAGAAGCTCTGTGTTCCCAAAGGCTTGCCAGGAGCGGCTTCCTGGGCTGTGAAGGAAAGCTCAGTTTGCCCCTGTGTGAGGCAGCAGCTCTCTTGTGTGGGAGTGTCGTGGGGCCTCCAGGGAGACATGGCTTCTGCTATGAGCTCTGTCCTCCTCCTTTCCAGTGCTCCTTAATAACATGCTGCATTGCAGGGAGAAAAGCACCTGAGATGCTTCATGAATGGGGAGGGGGCAGCAACACATGTTCAGGAGCTGCTTCCCCAAAGTTGGTAAGTTTAGTGGGTATTATATCAAAGATTCATTGTAGTTAAAGAAGCAACTCAAAATTCTCATTAAATCAGCCCTGAAGAGCACTAACTTTTCTTTTAATGGTACTTGACAAGATAGGAGGGAAGTGAGACAAAACGTTTTCCTTTCCTAAGGAATGAAGGAAGAGAAACTGCCTGACTGTCATTGTTACTTCTAAAAATAGTCATATTACATTTTTCCATAAGGCATCACTGCTCTTTAAAATGAGACCAAATCAAATATACTTGAAATTGAACACTGAAGAGGTTTTTTTTTTTTTCTTTTCCAGGCTTTATCATCCTTTGAAACTCACATTTTTTCCCCCTCCTGCAACACTGAGTTTTTAGCCTTGCCTGAAATCTCTCTACTCTTTTATTAAACTGACTCCTTTTTTCTTTTTTTTCTTTTTTTTCAATGCAAGCTTTCCCAGTTGCTATCCAAATGCTTTCTAGCAGCACAGGCTGTGTATTAGCAGTGCATTATCATGGAGTTCCATCTGCTGCTTCCCTCCCTCCCTGAAGTACAGCACAGCATAGTAGCTATCTAATTTCTTGTGTGAATTAGTAGTATTTGGTGTGCTCTGCTGCTTTGGAGGACTGAGTAAGTATCTCCTCACATTCATTTTCAGAACTTTGCTACAGTTCATGTTTGTGTTTTGTTATAAAAGCATTTATTTTTGTGACACTCTATAAGCTTTTATTGAAGTCTGCCTCTAAATGATTAATTCTGTAAAAATTTCCAAACAGTTTATTCCTAGGGAATTTTTCCTTGTTTGAATGTCCGTCTTTCACAACATTTTACTTTTCCTTTTTTCTTGAGCAGCTAAAAGCTAATAAAGCATGACTTGCAGACATATATCTCTTGTTTGCATCTTTCCAGGTCATTTGCATGTAAAGCAGATAAAAGGAGGAAGATTACCATCACTGTAGCCCCATGTATAAGAAAGCCTTTTTGTGATTCTGTCCTTGTATTAAAAGCATTGCTTTTCTTCAAGTCATCCTAAGCTGCCAGCTATACTCATTCTTTTTAGAGTGATTTAGCAAAATAGAATATACGAGCAGAGAGGGGAAAATTATATATGATGAAGAAACTGATACTTATTGTACAAACTCAGTTATCTTTACAATCATGTTGTGATTTGTGCTTCTTCCTTGTTGAAAGGTGACATACCCAAACGGCTTTTTTCTGCAAGTAACTGCACCCAGAGATGCCTGTTTTGTATTTGGTAAGGTTAACTGAGGACATAGGGATCTCTGCAAATATTTTCCACATCAAGGTTTGGAAAGGGTAAGGTGGAGAGAATAAGTGCAATAAACACAAAGCTGAGGAGTCTAGCAGGTTTTATAATTGAAAGTAAGAGCCCAAATTCTCTCTAGATGAACGTCTGATTAAAGTCTTCATGTGCTGGGATCTCTCAGTCTGTTGGCAATGCCCATGGTAAAACTAGGATTCATCCCACTTTGGGATGAATGACCACAGTGTATGATGCCTATTCCTGTTATTAGCGGGGGGGATTGACCGTGCCTTGTGCAGCTTTGGAGACCCTCCCCACCCCCTGAAATGCCCCTCCTGGGTCCTGCATGGGAACCGGCTGCTCTCCACCAGGCTGAGCTCTCAGGGAAGCTGCTGTGTTCCCAGTAAAACCAGCACAAATTTAAACCTCTCCCATGTGGGACCAACAGTTGGTTAAAGTGCTGCCATGCAAACAGAGCTGTTGTCTAGCCCCCCAAAAGCAAGGGGCAACAAAAGGAAAAGCAAACAACACACACGGACCCCATGCTTGGCTTTTACCTGCAGCTTATCTCCCTGTACATGGGGTCTCTGGGACACAACCTGCAAGGTCGGTCTTGGCTCAAACAACCTCATATCTACCTGGGCATCTGCAAGCGCTGGTGTCTCACCTCATCAGGGACCGCAGTTAGCACCACGCAGGGCTGATTCCTGGTCTTGTCTGCTCTTTGCTTCTCAAAAATTGCTTTGCAGCCCTGCTGATGGGTGTGGGATGGTGCTCCTGCACACGTGCCCTCTGTAAGATAGACAGGGGCCAAATATCTGCAGCCGTTTGCACAATCCAAGGCTAAAAAAAGTAGCTAAAGTGGGGATTTTAGGTATGGGATGCTTGTTTCAAAACCTGTACTGTTAAGCCATGCCTGCTGAGGCTCTATCCAAAGATGAACATGACCTATGCTACTAAAACTGGAAACCTTGTCCTCCACCAATTCTTTGCTGCTAAACCCCAAAAGATGTTTTTTCTTGCTCAAAATATTCTGGATTCTTTTCATGCTCGCTTCAAAACTTGCTGTAGTAGTTCCCTTTTGCTTCAGGCCAAATTGCTGCGCTGTGACTGGTGAAGGGAATATTTGAAGGGCATGGCTGATTAGCTCCACCTGTTGGAGGTAGAGTTTACTTCTATAAGGAGAAAAGTTTGAGAAGAAAATGAAACTTTGATCAATGCTTGAGGTTTTTTTTCCCTAGCAAGTCTTAGCATTTAAGTAACAGTCCCACATTTAATCTCTCTATCCTAAAAATCTCCCCAAATTTGGGTTTTTCCCATCTTGATGAACAAGTCATCTCCATAGCTGTGCTTTGCAATACCACAGTACTTTACTGCAAAACTGGCATTTAGTCCTTTCCAGTGTCAACAGGCAACATTACATAGACATTACATCTGGTGTCACAGGTTTTCTCAAAGAAGCTTTACTTCAGAGTGGTCTGTGCTCAGAGGCAGTGTGGGTACGACCTTGCTCACAGGGAAAGGCTGGAAAGCAGGGCTCATGCTTGATCCTGCCAGAATCTCAAGCTCAAATGGACAATGTTCTGAATCACCATAATAAGTCTTTTAACTTTAAGATCTGTTATTTAATAAGTTGCTAAAACAGATGACATAGGCAGGTGTTTCAGGAAGTATTTGCAAAGCTGTTTTGTCCTCTTTGTCTCTACGGCCCAACAGATCTGTAATTTTTACAGAAGACTATACTTTGATAAAGAGAGTAACAGTTTCCTGTTTAAAAACAGGTCCGGCAGGCTTTTATGTCAACAGTGAAACTACTGGAGAAGTTTTGGCTTGGCACCATCTTAGTGAGAAACGTGCTGGCTCTAGTTTGATTTTAAAGATCAAGCCTCTAATCTCTTTGGAGTAATTAAAGTCTAGGAGATTAATCATCTGAACGCTCCAACTGGGTTAAAAGGGTATAGTTACCCTAGAAAAAAATGTTTTTTTGCTTTTTTTTTTTTCTTTCCTGTTTTAAACACTGGCACAATAAAAGTGGCTGTGTCCATTGCTGCGACCACACCACACCTCTCAGTGCTGGAGTGCCTTATCTGATTGGTTACTCCATAGGTGGAATAACCATAACTCTTATTTCCGCTGTCCTACTCTTCCCTTCCTTTTCCTCCTCTTGTTCATCACATTTGGGTTTTCCATCTTTCTTCTCTGTCAAGCAAATGGAATTGAAATTTATTATAACTATAGGCTAAAATCTTAGCAATGCATCAAAGTTAAGGTATTATGAGTGGACATACAGCTGCGTGTTTTGTGTCACCACACAATGTTTTTAGAATCAGTGTTGATATTTAACCTTGGAACCCATCCCATCACACAGCCTAATGCAGCAGCCAGTCTCAGTTTAGCCCCACCCTCTAAGTATTACTCAGCTAACAGTGATTCAAGAAACTATGGCAGCAACCTCAGAAAAACGGGAGAAGAAAGCTGTGTAAAGGAAGTAAAATGCTTTTTGAAGCATTATGTTTTTTAAATCTTCATTCATCTAGTCAAAAATAAGATATCAGAGGTTTGTAAGTACCAAATGACTTCTGCACTTATCAAATGTTTTGGTTTTGCCACTGTTTGTATTTAACTGCAAAAACTATTTATTGTCCAATCTTCTCCAGTGTTGGGAATGTTATCCATTACCCATGTGAAACATGGAATGTATGTTACTGAATCCATTTTTCTCCTTTCTTCTGGAAATGAAGAAAAAGAAAGATGAGTCCTTTGAGCAGCTGGTGTGTGTTGGTGTTTGCAAGTCTTCCTTTGTGGCTGTCTTGGTAGAACATATGATTTGAAGTTTGTGCACTGAAAACTGTGAAGCAACGATATTTCTTTAGAAAATGTATCCCCTAATTTACTCATGAAACAGAAAATGTAAAGCTGTTTACTCTTTGTTTTGTTGCTTTTTTCACTTTTTTCTTCTGGAAACGTGACTATAAATCTATTGCAGGCTGTATGCGATAAAATATTTCAGATATACTTTCTTCTGTCTTGCAGGGCTTAAATGAGACTTCAATAGGCCATTACTTCTCAGCTATCTATGGCTTCTAGTGCTGAAGAAAGTGTATATTGCAGGATGTCTTTAACATGCTGGAGTTTAACTTTCAGATATTGTCCTTGTGCTACTCTTTAAGGCAGGGATGTCTTCCTCCTCCTCATCTTCAGCATCGGAGACTGAGATCTTCCAGTACATTGACCTGCATCAAAATGTCTTTGTTAAGGTAGGAACTACATTGCAGTGAAATGACTAGAGTGCAGAACTGATGTTGGAGAGGCCTGTGCTCTACGTGCCAGATCAGTGCTTGCCGTTAAGGTAAGGAGCAGAGCTCCAGGCCTGGCATGCAACAGGCTACCAGTGCTGCACTCATGCTGCAAAGCAAGGCCGCAAGGGGACAGTCAGTGCTGGGGACCCTCCAGGTGGAAGAGGGCTTTGCACAGACCTCTGCAGAACAGGGGGCTGTGGGCATCCTCAGAGAGAGGCTTCACTGAGCCAAAAACTTACCTGGACTGGAGAAGCAGACCAGTTATGATGTCCTCTCACTTGCTTTACAACAAAACTGTTTTTTGTGTAGGTTTGTTCTTGAGGAGGAGAGGAATCTTGCCAAATCCTGTGCTCTTTTTGTCTGCATTTTTGTCATTCCCTGGGAAAAGGCAGAAACAGGAATTGGGCATAATTAGTCCAGTAAATATTGCTTACGCTTTAAAGTTATGAGCACTTCTGAATCCTTATGAGGACTGCCTAGATAATTCAGGCATAAGGCCATTTCTGCAATGCAAACTATTGGTCATGATCCAGTCTAACTCCTTGGAGACCAGATTTTAGATCCATTGGTGACAGTGTGAATACCTAACAGTGGGTACACTCTTTAAAATGCTTAAAAAATAAGGATCCTGAACCATAGGAACCTATATAGGCAATTCTGTGTCCTGAAGCTTTTTCTCCCAGGAACTGAGCTGCTCTGACAGGCGCCACATCGTGAGCAAGGAAGGTAGCAAGAACTGCAGCTCCTGCTGCAATTCTGGAAAGGTTTTTCTGAGGAAGCTCTGCAGAGGACAGATGAAGGAGTCAGAAGCTGATGGCTTTGTTGTGGGCCAAATCTGAAGTGGACATTTCAGATGCAAGTAAGGTGATTCAGTGTCCTGATGATCCTTTACCAGAAAGGTAAAGGTACAGAGTCCACATCATTTCTGTGACAGGCTGGAAATGAAAACATCTTCAAATGTGATAGTTCTTGTGTTCAAAGGCAAAACAACACAGATTCCTGGGTTTTAGGCCCATTGGTTTATTTAACTATTTCTCTTGTTTTCTTATACAGAACCTTGAGGAATGGGTGGCTGTGGAAAGCGATTCTGTTCAGACAGATCTCAGGAAAGAAGTAATACGAATGATGGCATTAGCAGCTGACAGACTTAGAGCATTGGGAGCTGCTGTTAATTCAGTAAACCTGGGGTCGCATCAGGTGCCTCTTTACCATTCTTGTATTTAAAATCTTGTATTTAAAATATTGTATTTTCTAGCCTCATGTTATACCTATTATGTTCAGTGCTATACGTATGCATATATATGCTATAACTTACTGATATTTTTGGTAGCTGGATATCAATTTATCAATAGTCCCAAAGTCAGGTAATACCTGCCAAATTCAGTCCCTGCTCAGACTGTATACAAACAGGCTTATGAGACTATACAGACAATCCAGATGCAAGTGGATGTTATCAGCGTACCAGGGACTGTTCAACATTTAACTGGAGGACAGCAAGTGCAAATGGAGGACCAATGCAAAAACGTAAGGCCTAAATTTTTACCAGGATTCATTTTTATGCTTCTCTGAATAATGAAGCATGGTTGTTAACGCATAGTGGTTTCACCAAAGTCTCCATATGAGGGAGGAAGCTTTTACAAGGAAAATGTTACTAAACAAAAAGGGCTAGATATCTTGAGTATCATTTCTTTGGAAGCTTCTGTCAAACACTCCAAGTCCCCCCCCCCCCCTTTTTTTATGATTCTTGGAAAACAACAGACGAGTTAATCTCTGAGGAATCTTTGTCTCTAGTTTACCCATTTTATTATAGTTGGGGCTTTCTTTCCTGCCCTATGCTGTTAGGTTTCTATGGTAACAAGAATTAAAAAGTCCATTAATATTCTGGTTCTTGTTTCCTTCCTCTGAGGCTTCTGGGAAGGTCAGTGATAGTCTTAGTACAAGGATATTGCAGCACAGCAATACTTTAATATTATAATGTTATGTCATTCATCAGTTGTAATAAGTACATTTAGAATTGTACCATCAGCATGCACTTGGTATACAACTACGATTGCCAAAATATGTAGCAACAGCCTGTGTTAATAACAACAGTGAATAGATTACCTGTTGTTGGAGCAAAGCCCAGAGATGCATTTCTCTGCCTAGGAAAGAACTATTGTTTCACAAATTGGGTTTTTCTTTTGAGTTTCTTTGGGTTTTTCTGAGCAAGAAGCTTCTATGCTTTAATATTGCAACATACTAATACTATTGGCGAATACGATGTAGTACACACGTGCTTCTAATTCTTGTTTCTCACTGTTGTGAGACATCCAGCTTCTCTTGGTCAGTGCTGAGATGTTCCACGTAGTTGTACATTACCCGATTAGTTTAAAGTCTTAACCTGCTTTCAAAACAGTATGAAACAGCTGCTGCTGCCTTCTGCCAACAAAACTTTGTTTCCTTTCTTTATTTGAGGTTGTTACAGGCCTCCTGGAATCTGTCTGTTGCAAAACCAGCCTGCCAGTTTCTGTGTGGATTTGGCTATTTCAATGTCATGACATATACTTTTGTTACAACAGCACACAGCTTTGTCTTCTCTACTATCAAGATTTGTTCATGAGGGAAGTAAAAGTTCAGTAAAGAGTGCATTTGTGAAAGTAACACTTTAGAAGAGCTCCATAAAGTCTCTGTAGAAGCTGCCTGGGTGGGGAGAGGATCTTAATTTCTCTAAGTAGTTCAGAGTTGGAGTCAAAGTCAAATTCAATGATCTGATCAAATCAGAGTCAACTGAGTATGTAAAACTATTTTCATTACTGAAAATTTCAGTTCTTTTTATAACACTTGAAAGTTTTTACAAAGCTTTGTTTTTGCTTTGTTGCTTTTTTTTAACGTTTTCTATAGTTGCCTGATGGCCAGAACCTCCCACTGCCTCCTGTCATTCTTGCAGAACTGGGCAAGGATCCACAAAACCCCACTCTATGTTTCTATGGTCATGTGGATGTGCAGCCTGCCAAAAAAGATGATGGCTGGAAAACTGACCCTTACACACTGACTGAAATCAATGGTGTGTACCTGATCATAACTTTGGTATCATTATTTGAATGTATCACTGAGATTTGGAGTGGGAAGAGGTTACCTATATATTTAACTGAAGCATGATGACCTCTCTCATGGAAATCTCTGGTACAAATCCTGTGGACTTGGGTCTTGATGACTATGCCGTGACTAGTGAAACCTTGGAGTCGTTGCTTAATATCTGGTATGGAAGAACCACATGAGATTAATGTTGCTTTATAGACTATTAAATAGAGAATGCATTTCTGCTCTAAAATTCTTGTTGGGTTGTTGAATTGACCATGACCCTCCCTCCCACATTTTGTTCTTGCTACATAATCCTGTAGTCCCTCCACCCTCCTCACTGCAGATTAGGAGCGTTCACAGGGGAAGGATCTGAGGTGCCTCGTAATGTAATAATCCCTCCACTGCAATCAGCTGGGCACAGAGAGCACCATTCACTGAAGGAGGAAAAATGGTGGATGGAGGTCAGTGGATGAGTAAGGCCAAGAACTCAGAAATCTTCATTCCCAATTCTGTGCTATAATGATTAAGTCACTCTTTTCCATTTGTGGGGACTGTTTCCAAACATATTGCAGTAACTCTACTGTCTCCAGCAGAGACTTCTACAGATACATATCAGTGTACCGAAATCTGTCCCTGTATATAGCTGTACAGTTAAACAATAAAAAGAAGTTATGTATCTAGACTTGGAGCTACATATTTCTACTGTGATATTTATCTGAGTTTTTGCTGCTTGTTACCTGGACTGGCTGATATGTGCAGAAACTGCATATTGTGTCAAGACACGTCAGACATGCCAGGCATGTCTGGTGTGAACTAACAGCTTCTAAGAGCAAAAGTGAAACTCAAATTGGTATGTAGCAGAAACCACAATACCACATGTATAAAGAAAGAATGTACTAGGCCACTGGGAAACACCTGTCACCTTATTTAAAACAAGTCAATGAAATCCTCATTATATTGACACTTCACTTGACATACTACTATGACTTCTGTGGCAATAGGAATTTCTGACTGCATTGAAGTGGCAAGAGAAGTTTCAAAGATTGCTTAAAAGCTTTGTCTTTTCTTTTTAAGGAAATCTCTATGGACGTGGAGCAACAGATAATAAAGGACCTGTTTTAGCTTGGATAAATGCAGTGGAAACATTCAGAGCCTTGAAATTAGTAGGTATTGGAGACAAATATTTTTATTATTATATTATCTCTCTGGAGAAATAAATTTACCCTCCTGTGAGCTGGATGATATGTCTCTGTTCCAACAGATTACGTGCATTTTGAAATATTAGCTTATTTCTAATGCTACATCCAGGACGCTGGTCCCAATCCAGGAACAGTCTGTACTGAGCATTTATATTTTGAATAGGCTGTGTGCAATGTAAATATGGTATTGCTGTCATTGCCCTGCAGAGTAAAACACACAGGGAGAAGGCAAGCATTCAATATATATTACATACATTAATTGCCTTTGAGACACCACTCTCTTGAGAGCTTTTAAAATCGTAAAACAACATAAATCAGGGATTGGTCATGAAGGCTCATCTCTGCTGTTACATTCTGTTGATCTTTGGTCTTGGCTACCTACAAGTTACCTTCAGTTTGTATGTATGCATAAAGAGAATAAGTATCTAAAAATGCTCATACGTAACGGATTACTCTTTCAACAATGTATTAGATTTATCAAAGAAAATACATGGCATGGGTGCATTAACCAAGCACAAATACACTCCCTTAGAGATTGACATGTCTCTAAGAATTGAGCCTTTGCCTGAACTACTACAATGACCAGCATAGCTGTCTTTAAGTCAGTCTGCATGTTTAATAATTTTGGGGTAGTTTTATCCCCACTGCAAGGCTAAACCAACATATAGTCCGTGCTTATAACTTGGTTAACTACCTTCCTTAAGGCAAATTTGCACAATAGGTTTTGTTGGATTGCTGAAAAATAGTTTTGTGCCTCTGTTATGACATTATGGCATAGACTGCACTTTAAGTCTTGATTTTAAAGCCCTTTCACAACCTTCTGGAAAACTGATGCTTTTCTTGCATCAATAATACTGATTTGATCTCAGCATCCCTAAGTGCTAGTAATGAACTTGCAAACAAGCGTATGTAGTTATTTGCCTACTTAATAGCTATTGTAAATGGATACGGTCACAGCTGTCTTTCCAATTTATCAAATCAGTAATAGTTATTCTGGCATTTTAACAAGCAAGTTAAAAACAACAACAACAAAAAAAACAAACAAAAAACCTATTATCATTTAGAAGTCTTTCCCTAGAAAACAGCACAGACCATCACACAATATTCATGAACAGTTTGTTTCTAAATTTTTTATGGTCATTTGATGAACTATTGGTGAACTTATCCATAACATAAGTTCCTCCAATTCTAGACACTTATTCCTGTTTTTAATCTGAGAACTGAATCAAACAGAAAACATCTTAAAACCTGTAATGAGAAAATGAATTGGAATGGGAATTGAGCTCAAATTTATTTCTCCTATGGGACATGTCAGCATTTCTAACTCTTGCTGTTCCCTAATAGAGATTCTCTTAACTTCTGTTGGAAATGCATCCTTATGAACTAGCAGGCATACAGATTCATGAGTGCTAACAGGACAACTATAATAAAATTGCCAGAAGCATTTTTGCCACAATCTGACTAACCCTGGCTTTAGATAACATGTTGGGAAAATAGCAGCAATGGACCTTTGCCAGTGGTTCCCACGTGAGTACTACTGGTGGAAATATGAAAGTCTGGAAATTTTCTGAGAAAATGCAACTGATATTACACAGACTTTCCAAAGCGATTAAAATATTTAACAGTACTGAGAGAAATCCCATTTAGTTAGACAGTCCAGCAGGTTTTCTGGAAACCTGAAGTAGGAAAAAAAAGTTGTTCACTTTTGCATTCTCCTTCAAAAATAAAAGGGAGAGAAAACCATAAGGAAAAATAAGTTTTGCTGGGATACTATTTGTGTGTATCTGTCAATGCCTTATCTATTGGAAAAAGCCATTTATCTTATCTCCTTCTTTTCCTGACATAATACATACTGCAAGCCAGTCTGCTATTGCATTTTAAATGATTCTTTTTATCTTTTGAAAATGCTTGTTCCTTACCCAGACTTCATTAATATTCATTTAGGCTATGCCAGTAAACTTCAAGTTTGTTATTGAAGGTATGGAGGAAGCAGGGTCTTTGGGCCTAGAAAAATTACTTGAAGAAGAAAAACAGTGCTTTTTTGCTGATGTTGATTATATTGTGATTTCGGACAACCTTTGGCTCAGCAACAGTAAGCCTGCCCTTACATATGGGACACGCGGAAATGCCTGTTTCTTTGTGGAGGTAAAGGACACAGGTTGGTTTGAACTGGGCCCCTGGGTACAGAGTGATGAGGTACCTGTAATCACATCTATGTCCATATGTAGAGAAAGGCTGAAAGCAAGCTTAACTTTTACAAATGCAGGCCCCACTTACACACTCTTTCCTGCTTGTGCAAGTTTCTCGTCTCATTTCAATTTAGCTTTATTCACTTTCATTACCTTCTCTTCTATGCTTACGCTCTCGGTCCTTGATCTCTTTCCTATCCCATTTCTCTCCTGCCCCTATTCCACTCTGGTCTGATTGTCCTCTCCTCACATCAACTCTATCCTCTTGTAGTGTTGTTCCTACACATACACACACACATGCGTGCACACACACACACTCACTCACTCCAAAACTATTTCTTCTGCTACTTTGCCCTTCTGCAGCAGATACTGCTTAGTGCATGGTATCTGCCTAAGGGGACTCAATTTAGTCAGATTCCTGGGTTTAAAAGCCACACAACATTTTTTTGTAAACACTGTAGTATATTTAGCAGCCAACACGAGCCATTGTGAAAGAGCAGAAATTCCTCAGCTGGAAAGTTCCTGTGAAAGCATAAAAAAAAATTCAGATAGCAGGATTAAAGAACCGGACAACTAGAGAAAACCCTGCATTAACCTTTGTGTCTGAAAAAGAATAAAGTTTGTTTTTAACCAAAAGAACTTCATCAGCCTTGATTCAATTCTTCCAAGTCTTGGCTAAGAAAAATGATGCTATTAAAACATCAGAAATGATCTCTGCCTGCTACCAGACAGTTGACTGTAATGACCTTTAGAGAAGAGTAAACAAGTTTGAAGGAAAATAGTTTATGATGTACCTGAGTATGAAAACGTGTCTTGAAAAAGAAACCATTAAATAAACGAAATGCCTTTCTGTATTCTAAAGCTCTATGATTCAAGGGACCTCTAAATTCTTATTTGTTGCAATTTGGAATTAAGGTTGGACATTTATTTTCTTATTGCTAAACAGATAAGATTGTCTTGCCTTTGTTATGAAGATTTTGCATTAAATAAGAAGGAAAAAGAACTTGAAAGATTTATTCCATAATGTTAGAAACAGTAATATGCAAGTGTTTCACTTGTGATGTGTTTAATCTTACTGAAGCAAAAGAGGGAATGGAGAGAGACACTTGATTTCAAATGCCTGTAAGTAATATAAACAACTGAATTTCTCTCTCTAATGGTTTACAACAAAGCCATATCTTCTGTTTACCAGAAGCAGGTCATTCCTAAACTTATGTTGTCCATTTTATAAATAGAAACACATAATAGTTTTCCATTTATTTGTGGCCTCGTTTGAAAAGCTGGAAGTACCTGCCCCAGCGAAAAACAAGTTCTCGCAGAACAATAAGATAGGGAATATTTGTATCTAATTGAGGAATTTCGATACAGGTTGAAAGTGGTGACAAGGACCTTCACTCTGGGACTTTTGGAGGCATCATTCATGAGCCAATGATGGATCTGATCGCTCTGCTGGGTAATGATGAGCACCACGGCTCCCCAGGGGTAACTGGGAGCAGTGGGGAGCAACCCACCTCATGAAGGGCTGGGCCATGCTCAGGTGACCTGCACAAGGCAAGTCTAATGTTAGCGAGGTTCCCAGGTTTCCAAGCATTGGCATTGCTACAGGGACAGTCGCTGGGGAAGGAGATGTTCCCAGTAAGGCCAGGACCTCAGATAGTGCTCCTGGCCTGTCAAGCTGTTTTCATTCATATACTCGTTTATACTTGGATGTTAATCAAGAATGGTTAATGATTAATGGCAACTTGAAGTCCAGTGAATACGTATCCAGTTAGTGAAACCTGATTTTTTTTTTAATGCTAATTTGTATTTTAACAAGATGATGTTTTCACGTCAGCTGCCAGCGCTGTGAAAGCAGACACTGCAAACAGCAGCTCCATGGATTTCTTAATAAATTACAAAATACACCCTAAGTTAATGCTACAACTTGATGGCTGTGGACAGTTAGGGAATCATTTGGTTAACTCAGAAGAGTTGACTTAGGTAGAAGGGAAAAGATGTGTAAAAGAAGTAAGTATTAGAAATAGGTCCTGCTTTTACTGATATTTTTATCTTATTTTGTAGACAGCCTTGTGGATCCCACAGGTCATATTCGGATCCCTGGAATCTATGATAGTGTTGCTGCCCTGACAGAGGAGGAGAGGAAATTGTATGAATCGATTGAATTTGATCTAGAGGAACATAAAAATAATAGTGGAGTGAAAAAATTCCTCTATGACACCAAGGTAAAATAACATCTGTATAAATGGTCAGCAGAAAGAAGGTAAATGACCTGTTCATAGCATTTATGGATAAAGTCAAACTGAAAGATATTTTCAGTCAATGGCAAACTCCAGAAAATAAAATAAAGGAGCGTAGAGCATTAAAATTTCAATAAAATTAAATAAACCTGCTGAAAATGAAAGCTGCTGGGGAAAGTGATCCAAAATGAATAGTCAATGAAAAGGAGTGATGTAAAACAAACAGTTTGGCTACCCCTCTCTTGTCCTGCAGAATCCCACCCTGCAACCGACCAGGCAAACACAATAAGCATTAAACCCCTCAAAACAGAGCAGATAGTTTTTAAAATAAACAACAACAACAAAAAGAAAAGTTGTATTCAGATCTGAAAAGTGGGAGGCAGCTTTAGGTTGATGTGTTCTGGGCTTTTTATTTGTTTAATTCAGATTTCGATGTCTGCTGAGCATGTCGAAAAGCTCCTAAAACTAGAAGCTTTGCCAGTATTTACAAATTACATCCTAAATGAGGAAAAAAACAAAACAAAAAAAACAGTAAGAGCTAGCTTAGAAAGATCTCTCCACAGAACAGTGGCAGCTTGGAGACAAGAGGGGATTCTCGTTCTTTTTTTTATCACTAACATAATTATACCAGTATAATATAAAGTGTATGCAATTATTTCTATGAAAAAGCTCTGAATTAGCCTAAACTATACTGTAATAATCAGTAATATACAAGTAAGCATAACCATACAAGTTTTGATAATGTGCCTATACCAGGATGGAGTAGTGCAACTTCTATGTGCACTTGAGGCTCTATTTTCATAAAATTGGAGTACAAAAAAAGAGTCACTGTGGAGTTCTACTTTGCAATCACAATTCATATACAAAAAGCTGCTAGAAATGATTGTATTTCCTTTCCTTCTTTTCTTCTTTAGAATAAACATTTTCATTTTTGTTCCTTCTCATCTCTTCCAGAAAAACAGATCAACTTGGTTACTGAACATAATCGTCTTACCTCTTGTATTATTTAGATGAGAGATATTCATTAATAAAGGAATTTCTTCCCTTCTCCATTTGGGAAACTTATCAGTTCTGCCTGGTATCTTCTGAATGGGTCTGGCTAAATTGTTCACAGGTTTTTCCTGCAAGTAGGTCAGAAGTTCTGTGATCATTAGGTGGTCAGATCAGAAGTTGTTCTGACCCCAAGAAGCGTCAGATTTATTTATTTTTTCAACACAGATTAGTTCATTAATCTAAAGCACATCTAGCAAAAATGTTTAAACATATATTGCATGGGTTATGTAGAAATCATCACAATTTGTTATCATTATCTAAAATGAAAAATGTCAACTATCAACCATTAACAAATACATAAACAATATAGTCAATTGTTTGGTAGAATTTGCATGGGAGAGAGAAGAAAAGACGCCAAATATGTCTTTTAGAAATGCAACCTATAATCTCTTTTTTAGCCTATTTTACATTTGCACTGAGAAAGTTTTACTTCCAAGATATTTCTTAATAATGGTCTGCTTTTTCTATTGTCCATGAATAGCAGTTCTCCAAATATTTCTAGAGGTAAACAAATATTGATTGAAAAGCAGTGTTTTTTTAAATGAAAATGTTAGCAAGGGTTTAAAATACAAATCAAACATTTTAAAATACAGAGGCCTCCAAGTACAAACTTTAGGATGGAAAAAGCTTGTTTCTTCGCTTTAATTCTGTAAATTGTGAATGGTTCTGGTGTCATCCCTTGTATTTTGGATATTATTTTTTTGAAGGAAGAAATACTTTTACACCTGTGGCGTTATCCTTCTCTCTCTATTCACGGGATTGAAGGAGCTTTTCATGAACCAGGAACTAAAACGGTCATTCCGGCAAAAGTCATAGGCAAATTTTCAATCCGTCAAGTCCCCCACATGGACCTTTCAGTTGTTAAACGACAGGTAAGAGGCATACCTTTTCTTTGGCTTGTTCTGTGTAAACCAAGTCCCTCTTGGTACCTCAAACATTGACAACCAAAGCTGCAAGCTGAATGTTTCTAGCATTTGGCAGTTCATGAGACTAGATGTGAAAATGCAGGTGTAAGTTTATGAGCTGAAAGAAGATAAACACTTCTGATAAGTATATTTTTTCCTTGTAGGTGGTGGAGTACTTGGAGGATGTATTTTCCAAGAGGAACAGCCCAAACAAACTGAAAGTGTCTATGCCATTGGGTGCAGAGCCCTGGGTTGCTGATATTAATGATCCGCTATACATAGCAGCAAGAAGGGCAGTGAAAACAGGTAGGTCTTTTCTTTTTTTTCTTTCATTTTTAATATCTTCTCTGCAATTTTAAAAAGGAATTATGCTCATTCTTAAAACAAGGGAGATATCCTGATTCAGAGGTATAGTTGTTTACCCTTATGAATCTGTCATTGATTTCTGTAGGACAACTCAGCCAGCAAGGCCTCTATATGTTTGTGTTCTGCTGAACTGGGGAGTATTTAGGAGGAGTAGCCAAAAGATCTCACTTAATTTTTTTGTGTACTGATACAAAGCCAGAGGTCTGTAGAGTGTAACGGATTCATGAAATCAGTTGGCTATGCACTCAAAAAAATTTCTATGAAAAAGTTATTTGTTTGAGCATGTTGCTGATATTTGATAGCATTTATTAGCAGAAGAAAGCATCCTTATTTCACATAATAAGATCCATTCTTTCCATGTATTTCAGTTTTTAGAGAAGATCCAGACTTTATTCGGGATGGCTCAACAATTCCTATTGCCAGAATGTTTCAGACTATAATGCAGAAAAGTGTGATAATGCTTCCAATTGGAGCAGCCGATGATGGGGAGCACTCCCAGAATGAGAAAATAAGCAGGTTTATTTTATTTGTTCATTTGTGCTATAGCAGAATGAGGGGAGAACTGAAGTGCCCTTGTGGCCACATACAAGCACTGCCAGATGAGAAGCTTTCCTCTCCAGTGGACTGTCCCAACCTACCATCTCCAGTGAACTTGTTACTGTGCCACGCAGAAAACAAAATTCCAAATTTATCAAATACTGCTATATAATTTTTCATAAATTGACTACTTAGTCTTTAAATCCATCATGCTGGCAATTTTCATTTTGAAATTTTCCTCTGATTTCAAACATGATGATGTAGAAGGGCACTTTTCCCTCACAGCATCTGTTTTGAAGTATTCCAGCCAGACGTGCTCAGCTTAGTAATTAAGTAAGGATTTTGATGTTTTTCACTTATGGGCCAAACAGAGCTAAAGATGTATTTATTTTACAAGGACCAAAACTAGTGTAATTATACCAAAATCAGCTTAGACTTGTTATTCTTCGTTATTCTTTCGGGAGCCATGGTAAGATACTATTCAGTGTGTTGCCTGAGTATTTACTCAGATTTTCAGCCAAACCATGCCAAGCTCCATGCTACCATGGGGAACAGGAGAATCCTACTGATTTCCCCCTGCCTCCCCAGTGTAGCCCCAACCCTTACAGTTACAGACAGCAGTAATTAGGGGATACAACACTAAAAAAAGCTTTCTCAGAGTATCCCTCAGAGGAAAGCCAGTTGCAGGAAATCCAGAATTACAGTGCATCCTTTTCTCAGGAAGCTGTTCCTCTGTATCTTCCTGCTGTTCCTTGCAATGTAAATGAATGAAACCAAGCCAAATTTGTATTTTTCAGATGGGAGAGGCAAATGTAGTCACCTGTATGGCCATTTATTTTGGCTGTCAGTTGTGCTCATGACTCAAGAAAAAAATTTGCCATCACTGCAGGCATGAACAAGGAGCTAGAACACAACAATTCTTTTCTCATCCTTAGAGAGGTGGTTTTCCTCTTTTACCTCTCTCTTGTACTAGAATAAGTCATGTTACAAGATAGAATAAAGAAGCTAACCTCCCACATCTGTCACTGATAAATCAGTGATTTTTGTAATTCTGAGGATCTTTTGCAGGTTCTTTGGGTGACCAATCTTGCAAATTCCTTTGAAGGTGCTGAAAACTTTATAGGACCAGGCCATTAATTTGAAGAGCAGAAAAAGTCTGATAGTACTTCTTTCTCTTTCTTCCCTTCTTCACAGATACAACTACATTGAAGGAACCAAAGTATTTGCAGCCTTTTTCCTGGAGATATCAAAGCTGCATGGACAGTTACAAGAAACTTCCAACACAAAGACTGACAACTGAAAGACCAACACAAGGAAATCAGCAAAGCACTTTCTTAGTCTTAAGCTATCTAACTTCCTGATCTGGAAAAACATAAATCACACAGAAATGCATGCCTGAATTTGCAGAAAAATTAAATGCCATGCTATTACTTGGCATGCTACTAAATGATATGCATTTGTTACTCAGTCAATCAAGTGACCTTATTCCTAGCACTATAAAATAAGATTAGAGATAGTTCATTCTTATGGAGTACTATGTGCTATTTTTTAGCTTTAAAATTCACGGAAATGGAATTTTCATATTTATTTTATTAAAATTGCTTTATTTCCTGTTTTGTAATATGGCCAGATTCATGCTGCCTAGTTCATATTCCAGTTCTTGAATATGAGCAACTTGCAATACTGTTGCTTCCTCCTAACAAATTTCTCTATGAAACTATTTGAAGAAAAGATATGCTATTATGTTAATCTCTTCCCTGTCCTTCATAGAAGGCTGTAAATAGGAAATGCAATAGCATTAACTTGCTGAATTTGATGCAAAGACATTCCCTATTTCTGGGAATAATCACTCTGAGGCCAATAGAACTGCCATAGCGAGTAAGGATTTGCAAGTCTGCATTCTGTTTTTTCTTCCCCATTTAATCTGAATCTCCTCTTACTGTGCTGTTTGGCATAGTATTAAGAATTATTGTACTATACTTATTTCCTTAGTGTGACTTCGTTCTTGTACCACAGAAAAAAGTTATTGTAAATACCTGTTCTGACCAAAGTCTGTCATCAGAAGGGTGTTTTTTCCCACCAACTATTAGTTGTCAATTACTTTTAAAGCATCAGTTTTATATCGATAATTAAATCAAAGACAAATGATATATTTTGAAATTAAAATAATAAATATTTTAGTTCTAGCTAGCACATCTAACATGAACTACACATAAAAATTCAAATTTATATTTCTTCATTTCAAAATGTGATTTGTATTATAATATAGAGTTAATTCTCAACCAATCAAAATGACTGAACCAGATTTAAACAAAAGAGCTTGCTAGTACTAGCCCTATGGTTAACACAGAGAGATGATATAAATTAAGTTATGGAAATTAGCCGGCCTCTGCCCATGATTAAGGGCAGAAAGACTGGAGCCTATAGAACGGAGTTTCATACCATAGAGAATCTGTGCAAACAGCTGATGCAGAAAATTATCAGGATAAAAGCCCTGGCTGAATTTAAAAATAGAAACAAAAAAACCAATCTTGGACGTTTTTGGGAGCTGGACATAGAGGTAGCTGGCCTTTTAAGAGGTCTGAGAATGGTAATAATCAGGAGTACTGAGGTTTCAAACAAGATTTTAATAAACTCCAGTTTCCAGACTTCCCTGGGGTTCTGAGGAACTCAGTTCAGCTGGTAAGAATTTAATCGGTATACTGCCTACAGACAATGTTCAAGGGAGAAAGCAGCCCCCAGCTCCGTTCTCTTGCTTGTGTTAACTTTGTAGGCTACGTAAAGGAAATGTAACTTTTGGTGCTGGTGTCAGGAGAGAGGACTCCACATAGATAGGGAGCCAGACAGTCTCTAAAGCAGACTCCAACTTGTAGATAACCAACTTGTGGAATATGGCCCATTACCATCTCTCAGCTCTCTTAACCTGTTTAAATCACTTAGGGTCCAACGCGGCAACGAATTCTGCAGGAGAGAATTCTCCAGCACCTGCACAGGGCTTGGGGCACATTAGCCCACGCTTAAGGACTATGGGACTGTAAAGGTAAATGGTTGAATTATACTTAGGTATTTAAAGGTATACAATTAGTATCAAACATTATTTACAATCTTCTGTTTTGCAAAGTCTTAAAGTTTGGGTGTCCATAGCAAGTGACTTCAACAACCATTGAAAGACACGGCTACTCACAGATGAGAAGCTTTTGGCAGAAGAGTAGGGCAGAAAGCTAGGTGGGATGGTGGAGGTGGTACATTGGGGCATCCAAGAGGTATGAAGGCCATGTTTCCAGGAATATAGCTGTTTTAAAAAACACTACATCCATGCTGTTCACGGTTGTACCACATTAAGAAGTCCAGCTATAGGATGGGCTTATGCTGCATGTAGTTTTTTTGTGTTGTTCTTTGGAACGACAAACAAAATGCAGTCAACAAAGACAGCATCCTTTTATATGTATAGGCACTATCAGAGTAGTGCAGTGAAATAAGGTTCAGATCTAAAATGACCACTGATCATCAAGTTAAAAATGTGTGAAACAGTGGGACCTATGAATTATGCAGACCATCCTCTTGCCTTCTTCAACCCCAGAGGAGAGCAATAGCAGAAAACTTCAATTCCAGACTGTCAGGGCCGTGAAACAAAGTGCTGTGGAAGCTGTTTCCCCCTCCATACCGGGATTCCCAGAACTCCTCTTAGAGCAAGGCAGTGCATCCATCTGTCATCCTGGCTTTTCTGTTGTGCAACATCTCATCAGCCTCTGGGAAAAAAAAATGGTGTTCATTTTTCTAAGGTCTGTACCATTATACACCATTTGTAGCAATATTACTCCTCTATTGCATTAATAATTATTTGTTGCCACAGAAAATTAAACATAGTTCTAGAATAATAGTCTTGGAAGTTGGATTCAAGTTTGCTTCTATTTGTTAGTCTTGTCTAGGTCTGCCATATCCCATATCACAGCATATCAGATGTTCTCATACCCTAAACAATTAACTAAAGAATAGAAATCGTACATACATAGATATTGTGTATATGCACACACATATACATAGCTGTATACATACATGCATACATATATAAACTTACATATATACATTTACATGACACCATCCTGGCATTTATTCCAGAAAAACTCTGAAGAAGAAATTGGAACACTTGAATTTTCACTTAAAATCAGTGAGCTTGATTTCAAGTGAAGTGTGAAAGTACTCTTTTTGTATTAGATAAATACACTTGTTAATTTTTAAATAATGTCTTAAAAGACTAAAAAATGTGGCAGTAGGCTAAAAGCATGGAGAATGAATAAAATAATAAGATGCTGACAGTAGCAGCTGAAGGCATAGAGAGATCAGCAGCCTGCTGAGACTAACAACTAATCAGGTCACCATCTGCTTAGCCTTTGAAAAGGGAAGATTAGACTTATTCATTTCATTATGGTTTTTCTTTTCACATATCCAGCCACAATTTCTCCCAGGAAACTTGTCTTTGACTCCTGAGAGTTATTCCTTTCTGAATATGGCATTTAGGTTTGTCTGGCAAAATGTTCTAAAACACTTTGCTAGTTGAGGATGACCATACCCCCATGTTTAAATGGGAAAGACTGTGCAACTGTGGCCTTAGTGGTGCCGCAGGAGCACGTGCCACAGTGGTCAGTGCTGGGGAGGAGCTGCAGCCCCCCTGGTCCTGCTGCAAATGTCCACCTGCAAGTAACATGGAAAGTTAAAATACTGATGCATGAAAAGAGTTTGTAATGCAATATTCTCATTTTGTATATCCTGTTTAGTCTCCCTGTCTTATCTCTGTATTGCACATCGCTAGGGTGTGAAGGGTGCCTGTGTCTGCAAAACTCACGTGTACAACTTCCATTGCTGTGTGCCACTGGGGACAGACTGTCTATCCCCTCTGCTAACGGCAACACTTACTGCCAGTTATTTTCCACTACTGGATTTTCTAAGATCCTAACAGCCATGTGCAGCTTTTCATCCCTTCCCCTTTCCTCTTGCTTTCTCAAATGCATCTGTTTTAGAAGACTTTTCCTGTAGAAAGATGGAATTAGTCAGAACATGCGTGCATGTATCAGTTGTGGTGCAAGCTACTCTCTCACAGGAAAAAAGTGTGGAAATTCTCCAATAAAACCTTTTTGCAAGCTTTTTGCAATTTTTTCTTTCAGTTAAGGTATGGGCATGAATTAAATATGTATATTTTTTCTTAAAGTGATTAGAAGTCATTTAGATATTTCTGCTGGTATGTGCCAGTACTGTAAATTCTCATCAAGCTTACAGAAGGAGAATACACGGGGGCAGTAGCCCCTGACTGGCCCTGTGGCACGTGCATTTGGGTAGAGGGTCTTTTGACTCTTTTGGCCAGACTCAAACCACTGGAACTCAGGAAGGAGCCTCTCGTCCCACTGAAAAAGAGAAAAATCTTCATGAAGAAACTGAATAAGTCAGAAGCAGGTTAAAGCCAAATCTGGAAAAAATAAATTCATTTCCAAGGTAAGGTTTATGTGACATTTAAATTCACATTGAATTTTGCTTAATTAGTGTTATGCTCTTCAGCCAAAATGGCAAGTTGCTGGTTTCTAATGAGGTAAGTGAAAGAGTCCCTGACTGTAACGGGCTTTCAAACACACCTTAGGATCGGCAGCTCCTGCAAATCTTTCCAAATGATTCTGTAACCCACGTGGCAGGAGTTGTTTTTGATGGAGGATGATGAAGGTGGTTTCTACTTACTTTACTTACTTTCACACCATTTTAAAAATTGCAAATACTATCTGAAAGCATGCATATGCTTTATTATATCATTCCTGCCAGGCTCTTTGTGTGAAACTTGTCATGTTACACTTAAACTCTTCAAGGCAGGAACAACTGCTGTATTTCTTTGTGGACCTAAATTAAATAGGTATTTAATAGTGCTTGCAAAAATGTAACAAGGCGCAGAATTTGGATGCTATTTGCTAGCAAACTTTACCCATAGGGTGAAGAAAAGCCAACAAAACCTTGCTTAAGCTTCAGAGTAAACTCCACAAAAGGTGCAGGCCGTCAGCAAAGAAAAACAGTCATGTCCTTTTAATAATAAGCATTTGAGAATTTCAGTGTGTAACTATGAAATGTTTTCCATAAACCCAACAGTTTACATGCTTTCTGGTTTCAGTGGATGTGTAACTCTAATTTGGTTTGGATGCAAATGCCAGGTGGATGAGATACTGTGTTACTGAAGATGAAAAATAACCATTAAATCTGTATTGTAGTGTGGCTTTCTCTCAAAGCTCATTTCTGATCTGATCTGATACCACATTAAATCTTGAAGTTAATGTATTGATGTATAATGTACCAGACTTGATATTTATATTTGAGATATTTGTCTTTCACAGACTTGCTTTGTGGGTTTGAGAGAGATGAATTATACAGTGGCAGAACTGGAAATACTTGAAAGCTGGACATCTTTACATGTAACAGATAATACAGTGTAATAAATGACTCTTTCATTTTACTGCAATGAATTACCTTTTTTATTAAAAAAAATGCAGTACAAAAAAACCAAATCCTTGAAGATTTGGCATTGTCAGTCTCCAGACAGATTTATACATAGCAGTACTTAAAAGAAACCAGACATTTTGTATATATGCGTGAATAATACTGATGTTGCTACCTGTCTAAAAATCCTCTGAGTGGACTGTCACTGTGAAATAATGGGAAGTGCCAGCCAATTGCATGTTTCCTCTCCTTTAATGCAGTTAAAATTCTTTTTCTTTTTTATATCTGTTAAAAGAATTCAAAGGTCATGCTAGCTATCTCTTTCTGTCTGTGGAGCTGAAGCAGTTTTCTTCTGAATTTGGAATTGAAAGAGTAATCTTTAAGAGAAATTGGAAAATTTTCAAAATTATGTGTTCCCGACATAGAACCTTCTCGTGTGAAGAAACACGTATAGTGGTGGATCCTTCATATTAATTTCATGTAAGTTTGTATCACTATTTTTTACATTTAGAAAGTCAAAAATTAGTAATACGTTACAGAAAATAGTCTTCTGTGCGTTACTACTTTCCTGACAAGAGAGCAAGCTCCATATGCAAGGTTACCATCACCAATCCGCCAGCAACCCTAAAGTTCCAGTGACTGCTTCAATCGATACCGTTTCATTTAATTATGGTGGAATGACCAATAAAAGCTACCAGTTATGGCAAGTACATCCTTTCTCAAGCTTTCGTTTGATTAAGGATACTGAATGTTGCAGTCATGTGCTCTACTGCTCCGTTTGCAGTACTAATGACCATTAGTCTACAGTTTTGATGAACTCTTCCCTCCTCAACTGGACTGTGGGTTCTTCACCCACAATTAGCTCTAAGATAGTCCAGTAGACTATCTTAATATGGGATTTTCTAAATGCAACAGCCCTAAACGTTAACAGACATGGTCTGTGGATCAAAAATCTGGTTGTCTCATACAAGCGAACCTCGTTGTTCGGCAGCAAGGAAAGCAAGGCCCACAGAAACACAAATGATGTCTCCCACTTTGTTTGTATATATTTTGTATTGTGCATGCAAATGTTTTTAATTGCTTGTGCTGCTTGTCCTACAAGAATTGTCTTACATAACCACTTATTAATACTTATTTTTGTGCTATTGACTAGTGAGCATATTAATGTAGCCAGCCAATTGTCTACTGTTCTATGCAGTCAAATATCATACATATAATTGTTGCACACTTCTCTTACATCTTTTCAGCTGTACGGTAACTTGGCTTTAGAGGAATGTAATTTAAAATTATTCAGTATCTGACTAAAGAGACATGTCTGATTCCTCAATTGCCTCTGTGAAGACACACCCCTGCAAGTGCAGATATCAATGGCTTCAATGTTGCAGGCTTCAGCAGTCTGTTGCGCAGTGATTTGCAGGATCAGCACTTTCAAGGCTGTTGTCTTTTTTTCCTAGCAAAATTATGATCTGATGCTATTAAGCTTGGACTGCAAGCTTTAGAAGTCATCACCAGAGTGTATTTACCTTCAGTTTTAAAGACAACAACCTTGAAAAGTCCATATAAATATTGCCTTTCCAATAGAAAAGTTTTTTTTTTTTTAACCACAATGATGTCTTCTGTTACCAAATACAAAGGCAGGAGAGAGAAAGGTTAAGTTTCTAGAAATTCAGCTTCACTTCTCATAATGCACACCGTGTTCCTTGTATTTGAAAAAGAGGCTGACATGGTCCATGAAGGTGGAACAATTCCAGTTGGACTATCTAAGAATGCACACATTTATCTAATTACATTATACACGTTTGCTTAAGGGGGCCAAAAAGGAACAGTGAAAACCTTTCATTTAATTGCCAGTATACATGAAACAATTTCACCTAATAATTATTGCACTGAATCAAAAACAGATTGAAACAGAACATTGAGAAAAACATTAAATCCTGCTTTTCTCAAGTGAAAGAAAAGCCACCACTTGGTAAGTCTATTTAAGGGTTAGTTGTCTTTGCCGTGAGAAAAATATTCTGGAATGAAAAAGTAAACTTATATAGGTGTACACACACACACACACACACACACACACACACACACACACGATGTTCCTGGTGTTTACAGCCCAGTTTGATGTTTTCTTATGGGTATAATTGCATAGCTGGAAGAAAACTACATGTAAATTTTCTCCAAAAATTTGCTAGTCTCAGAAATAATAATGTGGGTTAATAAACCCTCGTGGATACCTCTGTGGGCTACCCTATGGACACTATTCGGTGTCCTTTGGAGGGCCTGTCAGAGACATCACCTACATCATCATCATCATCATCAGGTTTCATAGTCATTGGGTTATTCTTCTAAGCAACTGTGGAAAAAACTCCCCATAATTTACAGTTGGTAGGTATGATTATTATGACAGCCTTTATCCTGCTAAATGACTGTGATATCCAGTAATCATAACGCTGTGCATGTGTTTTCTATACATAATTAAACACAGAATATTAAAACTCCATCTACTTTTCCCACCTAAGTTACACAGCTAACTAAAAGCCTGGTATTACTCTTTCCACAAGCAATATTTCTGGTGAAATCAGTATTTTGATGTGGAATAAATATAGTGATTGAGGAATCATTCCTAATGTCATATTTTAAAACTAATTTACACAGGTATATTCAGGTTGTGATAAATTTTAATCAGCATAAATATTTCAAAATTAAAATTATGTACATATCTGAAGTGGAACATTAAATGTTGGTATGACTGTAAACATTTAATAAATAAAGCTTAAAATAAAAATAATTTTTGTTACATATTATTTTCTCTTTATTAATATCTATTCTGCCTTAATTGCTGCTTCTGCAATACCAATGGCTCCCTCTTCAGTTTTTTTGTAAAAAATGTGGCTTCTGTCTTTTCATTTTCTACAGTTAAAAATATTTAAATTTATAAAACTTCAGCATCCACCCTGCCTACTCTCTCAGCACTTCCTCTCTCACTAAGTTGATGATACAAGAACTGCTAGATCAGATATGCTGTTCTAGATAATACAAATATTTAAATACAGATGTTACTTGAGGCCCAGTTCTATAAAAATACTTATGAAAATAAAAGGAACTTGTAAACCACAGAGAAACTGAGCTTAAGGGACATCAAAAGGTTGACTTATTAATTTTTTTCCATGTTGGGTTCTCCATTTTCATTCAGACAAGCTGCTCAGGTTGCAGTGATGGCTAGTGCGTGCTCATCCTCAAACCATTCTTACCTTCTCTAACAACCCACCACAGAATCTGCAACATTGTGCCAAAAGGCTAATAGATCAGTGAATGATTAAGTGGCTGTATGAAACTGCGACTTTGCAGGCCTAATTAGTAAGTCTGTGTATGCCTTTTATACACTGTATGACTGAAAAGTCAGTGAAACTCTAAATACATGTAATACTGGGTTCTCTTCTCCTTGCTCCAACAGCTCTGAAGAACACTAAATGATGTTTAACTAAAATAGTATGATCAACTAAAAATACTGTGCAATCAGAACATAAATGGTAAATCTGCATTTTCAAAATCACAGACTACCGGGGAAAAAAAGTGCATTCCACCACCGATGTCCAAAATGACTCAGTAACAAAGAGCAACCACAGTTCTTTAATTTTATATTCATAACATAACCTGGTTAAAAAAAAAAGGGAAAGAGTATTAAGTGTTTTAATGTTTTAGTTTCTTCACCAACAAATTGCTCCCCCCATCTGTTTCCCTTCTAAACTGCATTCTCTGAAAAATACTGAGAGAAATGCAGCTGTTTCCAAGGAGAGTTTGTATCAACACAGCTTCAGACAAGAATCTGGGTGAAAGATTAGTGTGCACTGCTGCATCTATTTATTTCATTCTTTTCTGCTCTTTCCTTTAAAACACCTATTACATGGATGGGAGCGGATCTTCACTGCCCGGCCCATGCTAAGTGAGCAAAGAGAACTGATTGTAAGGCACCAGTTTGTTTATTTTGCGTAAAATCCTAGGCGGCAGAAAGTTGTCAATGTGCGACCCACTGCCACAGACAACCGCGACAGAGGCCAGTCATATAAATGGCAAACAGGCCCCGGGCGCACCCGTGCAACCCATGCCCGGCGGCGGCGGCGGCTCCCAGCCCGGGCGACCCCCTCGGGGCTCTGCCCTCCTCAGAAGCCCCCAGGTCTCCCCCGGGGGCCGGGCAGACGCGAGCGCAGAGCGACATGGCGGCGGCGCGCGCGCGGCCCCGCCCTGCGCGGCGCAGGGCCGCGCGCGGCGACGGTTGGGCGCAGCCCCTCACGCCCCGGCGGCACTCGACGCCCCGCGCTCAAGTAGCTCCTCACGGCCTCCCGCCCAGGCCCCGCGTCACGTGAGCGGGCCTCACCCGCCTCCTCCCCCTCCTCCCCCCCACCCAGAGCTGCGCGCCTCGTTCTGAGAGTGACGCAAAACGGCGAATCTACGGCGCGCCACTTGTGACCAAGATCATCACAAGCGGAGGCGGACGGCTCCCCCCGTGCGGTAAGTGTGGCTTAGTGGGACGCGGCTGCTTAGCCGCCCCGAATGGTGGCCGCGGGTGGGCTATTGCTTCGGACCCCACAGGCGCCGCTTTTGAGGATAGCAGACCCCGGTTGGCCTGCAATCGGGTCAGCGTCTTCCCTCAGGTTTTTTGGGCCTCTGTGCTACCGTCGTTTTTTTGGTTTTTGTGGGCGGGCGGCCAGGAACGCTCTCCGCAGCCAATCCGGTCACTTGTCCCACCCCTGCTGGCCGCTAAGTGGCCGGGACCTCGAAGGCGGGAAGGATGTCCTGCGCGGCGATTGGCCGGCCCGGGCAGCCGGCCTAGGGCTTAGGTCTTCCTTTCCGCTCTCCTGCAGACGGCCGTGGGGGTGGGGGAGGAGAGCAGGGGAGCTGAGAGGGCGCGGGGCGCCCGCGCGGGAGGACGGCTCTTAGGCGAGGGGGGCGCGCACAGGCCCCTGCGCCGCACGGGGCGCGGCGCGCCCCAGCTATCAGCTTTGCGGTTCTGGCGAGGCGGGCGGCCTTCCCCAGCGGCGGTTTGCCGGCGCCGCTGTGCATGCGCGGGGAGGGGAGGGGAGGTGGGCTGCCGCCCCTCCCTCGCCAGGTGGAGAAAATGAGGGGAAAGTGGCAGGGGGTGCTGGCGTCATCAGCTGGGGGCCGTCATCTGCTTGCGCCGCCTCACGGGAACGGTAGTAGACACCGTCCTCTGCCGCCGGGCGGCGGCCGTTACGCATGCGCTTCAGCGGGAGACCCGCCGCCTCTCGCGCCAGGCGGCTTCTGCGCAGGCGCAGCGGGGTGGGGCGGGGGCGGGGCGGCCCGGGGGGCTTTGGTGCGGCTGCCTCACGGTGAGGGGCCTGGCCCTGGCAGGCGGTGGTGTGGGGCTGGACCCTTGTAGGCGGGATGGCGTGTTTTTCGGAGTTCTTTTTTATTTATTTATTTTTTGGTGTGTGTGATAGAGCTGTGCCGTGAAAGCTTTTGCTGCTCAAGAAAACCACTTTTCTTTATTTTTCTCCCCTCTTTTCCCAAAGGTCATTTTAGTGTAAGTGGGGATGAGTCTGAAAACCTGTGCTGTTGGGAGTGGGTGACAGTACATGAAAACAGTTCTTCCTGCAGGAGCATTTTTAACAGTTCTTGCAAGTAATAAAAATAAGTTTAGCCATTTTCCCTTTACTGTGCTTAAATCATCAAACAAATTGGTCTCTGAGTCTCAATTGCTTAATAGGACCTTCTGATTTTCAATATGGTTTTGGAGCCTGTTAGAGTGGAGTCAGAAAAGCAATTTCACATAAATACATAAATTTCACATAAATTTTTGAAGAGATGTGCATCTTCTCTAGAAAATTTGTGAACAAAACAGGTGGCTTTAAGTTTTTGTTCAGGTTTTAGGTGGCCTTTCAGGGAAAAGATACTAACTTGTTTAATCTGACTTGTTATGATAAGCTTCCTGATGCACCATCACATATTTGATAGGGCCTCTGAACCACAAAGTTCATCTTAAACTCTTGTGCTAGTAAAGAAGAAAGGAAAGGGAAAAAGCATTTAATTATGATCTGCATGCTGTAGTTATTGGTGATCTCAAAATTCACATACTCGCTGTTTTTGCCTGTCCCCCCTTTTTTTTTTTTGCCTTTGAGTAGTTGTCTTGATGTGAACTTGTAAGACCTTGTGTTTTTCATGTATCTATCATACTAAGCATGATGGTAACACCTAGGGAGTAATAAATAATGGGGTTCCAAAACTGCAAGGGTAGTGGTAGCAAGAGTGATTTGCTGGTGGTGCAAAACAGTAATAGACTAACATATAATTTAAACAGTGGATGTAACTTGCCCTGATTCTTACCTTAATAATCTCAAGGTGTGGCCTTTAAAGACTGTAAATTTTCTTTTTCTGATCTTATATCAAAACTTGAGTAATCAAAGATGTTTGCATGAGGCTGGAGCTTTGGATGTTGGGATCTATATTTTCCCCAGGTCACACCTCTCCATGAAAGATGAAGACAATTACAGGCTACAGTTTGGTCTCTCCTGCAATCTCCTAGACTGTTCACAGCAAGTTACATTCATCATAGAGGTAACAGTACAGTCATTCCACCCTTATTTCATAAATTATTTCAACATGGACATATAATCAGATTGTAGCTTTTATATATAATATATGGAGCCTGGCAGTAATTGTATAATCCATACGCTTAAAAAAAAAAAAAAAAAAAAAAGTCAAATGCACTGATGTGACAGCACAATGATGGAGTGTGACTTTTTCAGTATGTTCAAACATGTCAGTTTTATTAGCATTTTGGGAAATGTAATTCAAACGACCTGAGTTAAAACACTGATCCAATCCTTTACTATCATTCTTCTGTAGGAAATACTGTATGCTAATAGTATCAATAATTTCTAATTTATTTGCATGAAAGTTTTCTGTGTTGGAAACTTTCTAAAACTTAAGCTTTGTTGCCTCCTTTCATAGGAAAAAATATTATTTGAAGAAAGAATATGGGTGAAATAGATTTCACTCACAATACTCCATTAAAACCTTCCATAATGAAGAGCAGCATTTTTGTATTAGTGTGTCCAACATTAAGAAAAACATAACTTTACATCTCTTAATTTTTTTTGGTCTTTTGAATATATAGTTTTGTGTTTTTGTGCATGAGATAAAGTTTATGGACAAATCAATACATGAAAAATGGCTGAACTGAGATTGCTGAGCAGATCCTACATTTTAATTTCCTAACATGGTTTAAGATTTAAATATTCTCTCTTTTATGGGGGAACAAAAAGCTTGCATTGGATGACCCATCACTCAAATAAAAAAGGTTAAAGTTATGTCTGGTCTAGTTATTCATTCAAATAAATGCTCTATTATTATGGTGCATATTAAAGTTACTCTATGTTCACTTATATTGCGCATCTTGGAGTACAGGGTATCTCTTTGAATGTGCATATCACCCAAAAAGGAGCAGAGTGGAAGACCTGATGACATAATTCAACTAACTAGACTGGCTGTTACTCTTTTGGAGACTTTTTTAAAAGGGTTATGGTAGTAGAGGAAGATTAACTGTTCAGTTGTCCTCCAGACAGCTACCAGACCTAGTGGCCTCTGCTGTTCTGTTTTAATATAAAAGATTCAAATAGAAAACAGTACTTTCATTTTGACAAGTCAACAGCCAACCAGCTGAGCACTCTTAGTTACTCTGCACCAGAAGGGTATTGCTTTGTGTTGGCCTTGGCATTTTGAGGCAGCAGCAGTACTGGCTGAGTGCGCTACACAGGGTGCAGCTTGCCAGTAGCACAGACTTTAAAGTACTGCTGCCCACTGGAAATGACTGGAGTGTAATGACCAAAACAAATGACAGCAGTTCTTGGTGAACACAAAAACGTGTAACAAATAAGCCTCACTTGTGATGTTTAGTGCTAATGAAAGGCATAGCATTAACCCTGGATGTCTTTGGGAGAACAAAGTAGGAGTCAGGCTACACAGAAGGTTGCATAGCAAACCTTCAGGTCTGGTCTGGGGTGTCCATGTTTTAATGTGACATCTCTCTGCTACCACAGAGTGGTTTGGTCTGTCTGCATTTGCAATGAACTGTCTTACACCACTAAATAAAAGTTTCTGAAGGTTTAAATAACTACACCTGTTTTTCTTCTAAACCTGTCACTTTTTGTGCCTGTGCTAAGACACAAATTCAAAATACTTATTAACCTATGTGTATAAAACCAGTTAAGAAACAAAATGTGTAAAGACATTGTTCTTGTCAGCTCTAGTTTATTGCTGGAGAAATTCCAAAGGCTTCCTTTGCTTTGTGGGAAGAAATGGTGTATTTAAAATAAAGGAACTATACCTGTCTTGATGCTCTGAAGTTACCATTTCTGGTGATCTTGTTTCCAGCTGGTGCTGTTTCTGCCATCTGCCAGAGAAGTTTCTATAATTACTGAAAAGTGTACAGCCCATTCTATGTATTTATGTTAAATGTATGGGGGGGTTCTTAATTTATATAATTCTAGTTCCTCAACACTTGAAGACTAAAGAAGGTTGCATCCTAAACTTGTTAAAAAGCAGTAAGCTATAGCTTTAGACTAAAATGAAATCTAGTTACCTTCCTTCCTCAATAGAAAAAGGAAAATTACTAGTAAATGCAAGCAAATTCATGCACTTCTTTATAGAGAAATAACCCTAGTGCCATTTAGAAAAAGGCAGTGGTGATATTCCAAATATAAAATGCTTATTTGCATGACTCATGACTGCTTTACAATCATACATTAACAGTTGTTGATTGTTTTTTTGCTGTTTGTTCCACAGCAGGCTGATCTTTTCTCTGAGTAGTCTGGCTTACTACTGAACTACAGTAGTCTGTGACTGTATGGGTTATACTTATCTGGGATAGGAGGCTGCAAATGTTCTTGGTTTGCTTGTTTAGAGGCATAAATTGTAATTGCCTCTGTCTTTCTAAGCCTCAAAATACAAGTTTGTGTGTGTGGCATATGTAATGGCCAAGGAGGAGGCTCTCAAGAGTACTAAGGGTTGCTGATCTAGACGTAAACACTTCTAGATTACTGGTTTTCTACAAATATACATATAGATGTTTTCCAGGCTGGTATTTCTTTTTCTCATTATAGTCAAGAAGAAAGTTCATTGTTGTGTTTAGCCACCATCTTTAATTGTTATTGCAAAAGAGTATCTCAAAATATAGGAACAAACATTTAAAAAATACATTTAACTATGTTACTGTTTGTTAAAAATTCACTGCAATTACAAGGTGTAACAAAACTCATTATCCAAAGTCATCAATTTTTATAGAAATTATTGTTTCATGTGATATTTTTATTTTGGGATTTATATATAATGTGGTATAAAATATTTTTGTATATATAATAAAGGTTTGAAAAGCATTGAGGCCTTCAGGAGAGTTCTAATTAAAACAAAGAAACTGTTCTCGTATCATTTGGATTGCCTTAAAAGCTCCAGTAAGCCTTTATTCTTTTATTGTATATGTGAATTCTCTTTTAAGATGGGTTTTTCAGTTTGGGCTTGCTCTGGAAGCTTTTGTGGCCTGCCCCTCTTTCCATTTTGTGTGGGTTAGTGGTTGGGTTGGTTGGTTTGTTTGCTTTTGGTAAGTCAGGGGCATATCTACATTTGCTGTAAATGTGTGAGATGCAGTCCATGCTTGGTTGATTTTAAGACATATTTTTGTCATACCTACTTTATCTATAAAAATGATATGTAACATGCTGGCATCATCCACTTGTTTG
Source organism: Apteryx mantelli (assembly GCF_036417845.1). Lineage (NCBI taxonomy): Eukaryota > Metazoa > Chordata > Aves > Apterygiformes > Apterygidae > Apteryx > Apteryx mantelli. The sequence continues at coordinate 63,894,197 of NC_089979.1, forward strand.
AAGGAAAAGTGTGAGCAGGGATGACTTAGCTGTCTTGGTTCACGTGAGGCAGCCTCAGACTTACTGCTCAGATGCTGCCTGGTGTCTCTGCTCCTTTTTGGCAGGTTTGGTGCTTCTAGGAATCATTGTATCAACTATAACCTGTGTTTGCATTGGCTGAATAATGTGTACAGTAAGCCCAGAGCTTGCTAAGAAGTGCCGGGTTTACTGCATACGGGCTGCCCCTGCACGTAAGTCCCATGTGTCCTAAAAGCGTCAGATTTACTGGTGTGTGTGCATGCTGTGCGGCATGTGGGCAGGAAGCTCAGCACTTCTGAGCAGCATGGCTTACTTTCATGTGCCACGCAGTATACGTGTGCATCTTTCTCTCTGCGAAACGCAGTTTGGAAATACAGCACTTCAGCATTTTGCTGTCCCATGTAGTCTATTATAGTAAGAAAGGAATGCCTGTTGCATGCTTAGCTTCCATTGAATGTTGCAATAATACATTATATTCAAGATGAATTATCCCCAATGCTTGGAAAAAGGATAGCAAACTACAGAAATTCATTAAAGGAAAAATTACACTCTCTCTCCTAGTTCCTTGCACCTTCTGCAGGGGTATATTGACATGGGATTTGGGACTCTGGAGGTGCAGAAAGCACAGGAAAGACTGGTGTTTGTGTTTTCTGTTAGATTTCTGTTCTTCACTTCCTGTTTTTAATTTCTATATATGTACCTATATCTAAAAAGGAAAAAAAAAAATCCAGTGAAATTAAGGCTGTTTCTTTTCATGCTGCCCATGTGAGGCAAATCTTGCCTAACTGGACTTATTCCTTAAAGGGAAAAGGTTCTTACCTTACGTAGGATAAATTGAATAGGAAATACATTTATGAAAAGTCAACATGGAAAAAAAAATCCAAAAGCATCCATAAGCTGCAGCTTGTTTGTTTGTTTTGGCAGCAACAGAATAAAGTGCAATGAATACTAAAAATTACTAGTTTAGTATGTGTATCCTTTACTGGGCACAGTCTGATTGTTACAAGTCAGAGATAATTTTTTTTTGATTGAATCCAGTGCTAGCATAATATCTAAGTTCAAAGATGCAGTACATAAAAATGTTTTATGAATGTTGTCTTCAAAATCTGCCAACTTTTCTATTGTTTTCAGTTTTATTGGTATAACAATGGAATGATTTGAATTACATTTGTGTTTTTTCTCCCTGTTGTTCAAATTTTCATTTTAAATTATTTACAAGTCTGAGGCTTGAAGATGAGAGCCTAATGAATACTTTTAAAAATAAACCTTCTTCTTTAAACATGCTATGCTTCGTGTTTTGAATTTAACACAAGCCTTAATGAATAGTTTCCTGCTTACTCTCATCTTAGAATTTATGAGCTGTCCTATTTACAAGTTTTACCTATGCAATGGAAAGATAATTCTTGTTTACCTTAAATGAAAAGAACTGTTCCTGTTAACAAGCTTAAACTACTAGGGCTACTACTATTAGGGCTAATATAAGAATAAATACAATGTCAAACCTTTTAACAATTCCCAATCTGAAGGTGCAATATTTAGTTTTTGGGCCTTTTTCCCCACTGCATTCCATGTAAGAATCCAGACTCCTGTGTTTTGATATCTCAGGAACATATCAAGTTAATAAAATTTGTTTAGGAAGAAACAGGGGCCTATAGGTCCCTTCCTCACAGGAAGCAATTTCCTATGTTGGTGTAATTCCTATATTGGTGCTCATGTAATGTTGGTCCTTGTTGCAAGGCTTTGGATAGGTCGCAGAAGTATGAAAGAACCCTGCTTATTTTGTGTGTGTGTGAGGGAGATGTTTTTTCCATAGTTAACTTTGTTTAAAAAATTAGTAGAACTAGCAGTATTTGCTTTATTTTGAGCGTACATTAATGTAATTTAATCAGGAAGGAAAGAAAACCTGGGACCAGAATTTGATGTTATTTACCTGAATATAAATTGGAATATCTCCATTTAGTTTAACAGAATTTTTTCAATTTGTGTCAAAATGACTAAAATCAGAATCTGACACAAGCACTCCATCTCATAATTTGGGCATATAAAAAGGAGAAAGCCAGAATTTTTTTTTTTTTGGTCCAAATTTAACCCCCCAAAACAGTGCCTAGTTTTAGAGCAGAGGTTTGGAAATACAGTGTTACTTGTACCAGGAACTTTGTGGATAGAGATTGTATGAAAATGCATCCTTTTTAGTCACTCGTGATTAGACTTTAATTGTCAAAGCTACAGATTTGTTAATTTACTTGAGAGCCATTCTAAAACTAGATAGGTAGAAAATTATTAACAAGTATTTTATTTCACTTGTTTGTGTGTGCCTCTGATCATACCTACAGCCAGGGGTATGTGGTCTGTGTTCCCTGTCGGATTTTCTTCGGGCCGCCCAGGGAGATTGCAGCAGGACGGCAAACTGGGGCAGGAGAGGAGAGGCACGTCAGTCTGCTGTGGAGGTCTCGTCATGCCACTCCAAAGCAGACGCCTGATGAGAGTGAAGGAGCTCCGTCTCTCAAAACCCAGGGCTCGCTCTTGCGTACGAGATTGCTGGGTGCAATAGAAGGCATTTGGAGAGGATGAGTAGAAACCTGAGAGTGCATTTTGCCAGCTCTGTTCAGACCATTCAGTTTCTGTGGGAAAAAAAGATGCTGAGCTTTGCAGATGGGGGTTGACTCAAAGGAATGTCTATATATGTTTTTTCCCCTTCATTCATGGTATTATTATCGTAGATATTGCTGGTACCAGTACAGTGTATTTTGGGGTACAGTGTAGAATAAACTTTGTCAGAGACGGGTAACTTTTATAGTTTGTATGCAAAGAGTGTATCATTGGGTAGATTTCTTTTAGGGGTAAGAGGAGGCATGTAGGTAGAAGTATTACATTAGACCAACGAATACAGATGGAAAAGTAGGCAAACTTTCAGACACACAAGCCTTTATTCAAGTCCGCTTCTGATAGCAAGAGAATTAAATTATACTTGAAATGGGGGAAAAAAATTAATCTTTGACATTTATGTTTAAATGTTGGATGGCAGTGCAGAAACGCAAGGAGTGTGTCTAATTTTGGGGTCAAATAATACTTTATTTATGCATTTGTTGCAAGTACTCAAAGGTCAGTAGTCCTGTAATTATAGAATTTTGGATGAAATCTAATCTAACTGACAGTGCTGAAAAAACTTGAATTGATGTCAGCATGGCCATGGTTTCATCTTGATGTTTATTTTTTAATTATTTTTTCATTCTTGTAAAGTATGTTTCTAAGCTCAGTGGTATCTGTTTTGGGAGAAGAGACCTACTTTGCATAATATTTAAGTTTTGTTTGAATAAAACACCTAGATGGCACAGAGAGAGAGAGAGAGAGAGAATGGTATATTCCCTGAAATAAAACTGCAGATGGATTTTTTTTTTTTTAATATAAAAGAAGATGTTCTGAGTGTTGGAATTGTCTAAACCATCAGAATTGCCAAGCATAAATAATTACATAATTTCACACTTTCTAGTGAAGTCAGAACCTGATTAAGAAGTTGACAGCCCGAGAGAGTCCGCTCTTTGACAGTGATGTCTGTATTTCCTAAATTTGTAGAAACTGAATCTTGGAAAACAGACCGAGGTTTAAATCATTTACTTTGAATGAGAACCCTCATTGACAAATGAAGAATATTCTTTTTCTTAAGGTTTGAAAACTAAATGCTTAGATACTTCAGCTTTTCCACTTTCAGGTAGCGTACATTTTGCTGATTCCAGGTCTTCTCACTGTTTTGGTCCTCTCTGTCTGTCAGTATGTTTGATGTTTATATTTCTTTTTTATTCCTTCTTCCTTGCTGTGCTTTTCTTCTTCCTTTTCTTAAACAAATAGATGATATGGTAATATGAACTCTAATAGGAAAAAGGCATTGTTTAACTCAGTTGGGGTACCACTAATCCAGTCACCAAATGTAATCATAACGCAGCATGCATTTTAATTATTAAATATAATGGAAACTTTGCATTTTAAATCTAGAGCTATAAACCACTTGTTTGAAAATGCACAGTTCAGCACTATGATTTTAGCTTATAGCGAATTACAGGGCAGTATTCTTTGACCAGTTATTATAAGTTGAAGATCAGTAGCATTTAGTGCTCATGTTAATTTTGAGAATACATATAGGAGTCACTGCAGGTCAAAGTGAAGCTCAGTCCAGTTTATTTTTAATCATTTAGTAGGCTGGTTGGATAAAGCAATGCAAAAATTATATAGATAATATAGAAATTCCAATCATTCCAAATAAGGATAACTTAAGGGAATATTTTCAAGATTAATAATCCCTCAAATTCTAGTACTTTGTAAAGTATGCTTTATTATTAAATGCCATCTTGTTGATGTTTTTCTTTTAAATATTTACTTTTTTGAAAAGTTTCACAAAGGGGTCCTAAGGCACTTTCAGTGTCTTTCCACTAAATAACACCGGAAGGGCAGAGCAAATAGTATGCGTCTGCTCATGTCAGGTCAATACATGTTTTTTCTAATGAATATATGTTTTTCTATAAATTCTAATATAAATAATGCTAATGGCTACCCACTATCTTTAACATTAAAAAAAAAAAGAAAAATACTCTTGGAGTGAATGTGGATTTTACTGCATCATCATGAAAACTTGTTAATCCAATGTGCATGTGATGTACAGGCTTGCAGCTCTGCTCTGTTCCCAGAAGTAGGGACGTAACATTATTGAGCAGCTCCAGTAGCCTTAGAGGGCATCACTGTCTCAAAAATGACTTTGATTTCCTAAAGGGAAGTAGAGACTGTACTGTTGTGTTTGTTTTTTTAAATTTTGTTTTGCTTTATATTTTAATTCTCCAAGACTAATGAGATTAGTGACTTGATATTCTAAGGAACTATGTAAGGTGGTTCAGTTTTCACTCTGGCTGTTGCAGCTCCCTCCGAGTTTTTTTCCTCTCTCTCTGTGTATTTACTCTATGTAAGAGATACAAGTGCCTAATTCGGAACTCCAGACCCACTTTGTGATCCAGACATTTAAAGCTTGACATTGAAATGCTCAGTAGTGCTTGAATTCCCTGGTGGATCTAGACTTAAGTCATTTGGGGCTATTGAATTTTGGAAATGGAGTGCAGATTTTTGTTCCAGAGTAGCACCCTAACCGCTAAAACATTTTCATTGTCTAGTTCATCCTTCATTTTTCCTTCATCATGTTCCTTTTGGGGATCAGTCATAAATGCCATGAATTGATAACTGATTTTACAGTTGCAGCCTTTGCTATTGAGTCTGATTGTTTTAAGGATACTCTTGTCATCAAGCACCAACTTTCTCAGTCTTTCTCTTGCTACTCAGTATTCATTTGTATTGCTCATGTACCTTTTTGTGAGTGTGTGGCAGGAGGCTATGTAGGTAATACCTTTCTATTACATTTTTTTTCTTTATACATATCTCAGAAATATCCTCCGCTCTGTGTGCGTGCCATGAATTTAGTTCATAAAAGCATCTTCTCTTCCTAGCTATTATTGAAATTTACCTAAATATCCTTGCCTATTTTATCAATTTTGTTCCTTTAATGTGAAAGGATAGTCTGAACCTGTCCTTCCAATGTCAATAGTTTTTCATCTCTTCTTTTGTTCAAGTTGCCAGTTGTAGGATGTGGAAGAAATCAATCTGGGTCAATAATTTTTATTTCCAGTCCTTTGCAGTTTTACTTTTGGCAAAGCAAAAGTAGACATTACCTGTGTCTGCATGAATTACAATATGAGAGAATTCCCCAGTTTTTCTTAGAAGCACAATAAATGCCATGTTGGATAAAATCATCAATTCAGCAATAACCAAGGAAGGAGCAGGAGCCCGCTTGGAGGATGATAATAATGGAGTTAGTTTCTGCTTCTGCCTGTCCTCTATACTTTTTTCTCCTATGTGTAGATAATGCAAGCATTGATAGATATGTACTGATCTTTTCCATATTTTAAGTCTTTGGCCTTAATGATGTTTTGTATTACTCATGTGTTGCATTAAAAAAAAAGTACGTGTAAAATCATATAGACATAAAATATGAATTCAGTCTAGTATTAGAATGAGTTTAAACCTAGAAAGTTTTAGCAAGAAAGCATTGGCTTTAAGGCAGTTGTCTGAAGCTTTTGCTACAAAACGCCACTTTTGGAACCCTGTCCACCTTTGAGCCTAAGGGATGGGTTGCAAACTACTTGCAGTAGCCTTACAGATAATAGTTAGAGAATTGCTAAGAGAGAGCCTTTTCTGATGAACGAAATTTAAATTATGGGCTGTGACAAAGGCTAAACTGGAGCTCATGGCCTTGGCCTCCTCTGAACAGAGGAGGGCAGCTTCACTGGGGCAGCTGTGAGCATCTCTGAGTTTGCACTCTTTTCCAGCCTCTCTTGTGCTCTTAAAACTAGTGACTGCAGCCAGTCACGGAGCATAGCTTGCTTCGGTGCCTACCAGCTATACTGGGAGAACCAAACCAGCGGTTTGCGCCCTGGCTACCTCTTTCTATTCCTTTCAGACCATAAAATGGGAGCCTTGAAAATTAAGGTATAGGGTACTCTTGTGCTTCTTGCTGTGATCAAGGAGAAAGCTGAAAATAAGGTATTGGTAGGTTGAAATAGCCTAGTTTAAAACCCAGCAATTAAGGTCATGGTCATTTGTCTTGCTGTTGCCTTATTTTTTTGGTTTTGGAATCTACCTTCCTGTGAATTTTTTTTAATTATTTTTTCCATGCTATATTAAATAAAGGCCTTTTTATACCCTTTAATCCTTTAGCTTCCATCAAATTGGAATTTTTTTTTTGGCTGCCTTTATTTTTCTGCTGCAGGTGTCATCACACTACATGTTCTCTGATCTCCAGTTCCCAAATTCTCAATTTTTAGGTCTGCAACTCAGAAAAGCCCTTTTTACATGCCATTTTGTCCACTGCTTATTTTTAAGATGTGCTGGCTTCTTCCCTCCCGCTCTCCTTCCCCAAAGGAAACAAAAACTTGACAGATTTTTTGCTGACAAATTTTAATGCCTCTTGCCTTTCTCCCTTATTTACTTTAAATCCCTCTAACTTACAGTCGTGTGGATGACTCCGGAAGTTCACAGTGGGATATGGGATTTTCACCCATAGTCTGTCAACCCGACTCTGGCCCAGGTCAGCGGTGGCCGAAAGTCAGTAGTGAGCGTCGGTTCGGCGGCCTCCGCGTGACGCGGTGGGTTGTGGCTGGGCCTGTGCGCGAGGCAGCGCCCCGCTCCGTTGGGCGGGGACTGGCAGCGGACAGGAAAGGACGGCTCGCGGGGGCAGGCGCGGCCGTTGGGGAGGGCGGTTGGGCGCGCCCCGCCCCGCCCGCGGCCTCGCGCCCTTTTGGAGGAACGGGCGGCTTCTGCCTGCGCGGAGGTACCGCGGCCGCTGCCGCGGGGGCGTCGCCGTCGGCAGGGCGCGGGCCAAGGCGGCGGCACAGGGCACATGGCCCTCGTCTCCCGGCTCCAGTGGCTGAGCACCGAAGGCTTTTCATGTGAACGCTTCTCTCCTCTCGCATTCCCCCTCTTGCCTTCCTCCTGCAGCAGATTTATTTTATTTTTTAATTTGTAAAAGGAAAAGTATACCAACTCTAAGTATGAAGTGAACTTTTACAGCCGAGTTATAAATCCCCCAAACTAAGGGGTTTATAATGGAAATGCTTCGGGGGGGGGGGAAGGGGGCGCTATAATACATATGTAACGTTTTTTCCCTCTCTTTAGTGAATAGACCGTTTAAACTAAATTAAGTAAAGGATATAAATTCTGTTGTTTCAGTTTTTAATATTTCATGGCTGATTTTATAGATAAAAATTACATTTAACAATAAATATGAAGAAGAATTTATACAGCCTGTTCTAGTTTGATATGGAACAGCAAATCCCATTTCTCTGTAGCTGTAAAGAAAATTCATTATAATGTCTTTGGTTGTAAGAGATGTCTTCATCGTGATTAGTTACACTGATAATAAAACAACCTTTTTACAAATGGCACAAGATGCATGGGATCTCATGTGTCTGCCTTTTAATAGCATTGAATTTGTGCGTTTCCTACCTTTATTCTGGAGTCCTTTTTTTCTTTTTTTAATTGGGCACTTTTAAAATCTGCAAGTTATTAAGAATAGTCTAATATAGCTTAATTTTTCTTTTAAAATGTTCTAGAGAAGGCATTATTAGTGTAGCTAATCATTCTTAATTGTTGAGTTCTCTAAATAAAAAAGCTAATTTTAATTACAAGAATGTGTTTTTATGCCATTTTGTTCACTTGTGAATAACAACCAAATTTTATTATTTTATCCCCACAATTTATCTGACATTACTTTCTAGGATCATTTTTAATCATCTAAAGAAATTTCTTGACTTGCAAATGTCCTGTTCCTGGTGACTTCAGTTGGATTTAAAAGTTTGTGGGTATTGTTCCAGTTATTTAAAACAAAAATATTTGCACTAGGATGCCTACTTAGCAGTTAGGAGTCCAAAATGTAGGCTTTTTTGTGAGGAGAATTTTG